>NW_025974873.1:0-7490 GCF_021869965.1 Rhincodon typus
TGTGTTCATCCAGCTCTACACCTTGTTATCTCTTAACACGAAGCAGATTCCTAATTGGTCACCTTCCCGGTCACCATCTTTAAATTTACCAGGAAGTACAAGGCCCAACAGGAAGGTCTGAAGCAGTGAGCAGACAGCAGTCTCATTGGGAGAGGAGAACGCTGCTGCAGAAGGGAGAGACCTCGCCGTCACCTTAAAATAGGAAGGCTCGCAAATGCCTGTCTCTTCAGTGGTGAGAATGATACAAAGTGCTGTGAGGACCCTCAGGCTGGACAGTGATCCCTCCGAAAGATCTACTCCTGGATCACTGTGAGCATTGTATCTCCCTGATTCTGTCAGTTATATCAGTTATCCATGACCCACTGAGAGATCCAGTGAGAGACCCCTTCCACCATGTTACTCAACTCCTGACAGAGGACGGGGCCTGTGCAAGGCCAGGAAAATTGCAGCACTCCAGGATAATGGTCCCTGATCGGGGCCATGTGTCGCCACACTGCCTGGCCATCTCTGTGGATGCTGCAGTTCAGTCCTGTGATAGCTCCAGTCTCTTATCACAGGAAAGTCACCCCTCGACAGGGTCAAGGAGTGACCTGTCAGGGATTCTGGCTGTTTTACCAGGCCAATCACCCCCTGACCTGTCTCCATAAGATTGGGAAAATGTAGACTGTGCCGAATGCTTCTACTCAACTCGTGGAAGTAATTTTTCTGTAATAGGGATTGTCCCAGTGAAGAAAAGATGACAGCTCTAAAACTCAATAGTCTTGGAGAGATTCAAGTGAAGGCTTACCTCAATTCCCTGAGGACAGGCAGGACGTGGCTGTTACTGTCAGGGAATTGAGGTGAGATTGTGTAGCTCTGTTCAAGGTGATTCTCCATGAGTCCCAGTGTCTCTTGGATTGTAAATGGGATTGTTTGTGGGTCTTTTGGATGGCCAATGGGGCAGCACCTGTTTACACTGAGTCTCTGTCCTTTGCTGATCTGAAATTGTGGCCATGATGGGCCATGTGTCTATTGATGTAAATGAGGAAAACACCCCATTGAATTTCTTTCTGCTTTTTATGTCCTCAGCATGTGGGGTATAACGGGCTTTCTGTGATCAATTACATTTCATGAAGTGGTCGAACCAGAATGTGGCCATTTTGAGTTAACGTTTCCCCCAAGCTCCACAAACCTGAAACAAACAGGATCACTTGTCCCAAGGTGAACAACCTTTTTTACCAGGAATGTTGTGGGTGTCCAGCTGTAATAGAGAAATCCCTCTGACCATGTGATTTTGGATGGTGCCAGACCCATATCCATGGGATGGACAATCATTCTGTCCTGTCCCAGGTGCTCCCTTCTAAACCCTCCAGAGGAATTTCAGGGGACAAGTGATGGGAAATATCTCACAAGGCATAGCGATCCTCACTTGTTCAGCATCATAATGCATCCACATCCTCATCGCTTATCAGAGCTTCTGATGGATCTTAAAGAAACAAAGACATCAGCTCCAAATCCTCCAAACCTGCCTGGACAGTGCTTCATTTACAGCCCAAGGACTAGAGAGTTTCTGGGTCATTCAGTATAATTTGTTCATCAACACTGGAGATGATCTGGACTGTGCTGCACAATCCAATCAGACCTGACTGCTCACAGGCTCAGTGCCATGATATTGTTGAGGTTTATCTCACCGAGAAAGTCAGTTCTTGAAATGTAACTGTCAGAGGGGCAGTGAGATCATCAATAGTCGAACTCCCCACTTGGATTGTTACATTGGGTGAAGCAGGGTTCCTCTCCTGGCCCTGTAACAACACACAAAATGAATGATTGAAAATCTACTCACTTAGGATTTACATAACACACAGAAACATTTCAATGATTGTCATTTCTGTGGTGAGGGTGAGCAGAGGAGGTTTCCTCATTGTAACAAATGTTACCTGAGGGGCTGCAATTCCAGAAGCTCACTTTGCTGTCAGAAGTATGTGAACGATAACTTCAGACCCTCCAGGAAGCTTTTTGCCCACCCTGCCTTAAACTGTGGTGCTGGGCTCACTGACACATTAAAGTACATCAGTGACTTCCACCCGAGTGGGAGTTCAGAGAGACACCTTACACAGGGACAGAAACAGAAATACAGACACACTCACTTGGGGGACATTGAGGGGCATAGGGTGCAAACCCTGTTACAGATGGTGATGCCCAGTCACCCTCTGATATTGATGATAGGGTGCTCATTAAGACTCCCTCATGTTTCCTCCACTCCCACTGTTCACCTTGTTAAACACAAAGACTCCTCCCAAAATCCAAAGCTTTCAACTGTGACTGCAGCAGTATGAGACAGTCAGGAGAATTTACAGAGAAACACCAGACAACTGATTTTGATTTTAGTGTCATGTGTGCTCAAGTACAAAAGTATAGGAGTAAGGTGTAAAGTGATAATGTCCCCACACAAGGTGCCATTTTAGGTACAAGTTCCAAGGTACAGAATCTGAAGAACAAGGTAGGAAGAAAGAACAAAGTTCAGAGTTAAACATTGCAGTAATTATCGTGCAGTGTAAAACATATGAAGTAAAGTTAAAAGTTACACATTGCAGACCTTCTTCGTTTTCAACAGAAAATAAAGAAATAAAGCTGAAAGTTCAAACATTACAGCCTTTCCTCAGTGCTTAGCCCATCAACAATTCCCATTCAACAGCCCGAACAAAGAAGACAGAAACCTTGTCCATGAAAATGGCCGCCTTGTCACTTATCCATTCGTTACCGACTTACCACAGCAACAAACCTGAAGGAATAGCGTGAGGCTCAATCACATGATGAGAATGACATACCAATCTGCATATTCTCCTTCATGGTTGGCTGGAATATGTTCCCAGTGACCCTGTCCTGTGGCAGTATTTACAACAAGGCCATCCCATCAGTATTATGATGATTTGGTCTAAGGAACGCTTGGGAAAGTACTCAGAAGAGGGTGATACACATGTAGCATGACATGCAGAATAGGATTAATATCAGGGACTTTGCCCAACTGCTGGAACTTCACCATCAGACCAGGCTCATAAATGGTGCCGTGGAAATTGAGATCGATTCTTTAGGCCAGCTGTCACTGTGGGGTCTCCGAAAGAAGGAAAGATGTGTGAATCACTATTTGCCTTTAATATATGGTATTTGAATGATTAAAGCTAATCATTGTAACAAAATAAGATTCTTTGCTTGTGACCATTTCTTGATCCGATCCAATAGAACCAGTTCGTGCACTTCAACCCAACATTACACTGCAGCAGGATTTCGAACAAGGCCGTCACATCTATTCCACACTGTTACAGAACAGGTTTGTCCCTTATGCCAGCTTTAAGGCAGGCTGCAGGCTGTGAACCTGACCTTTCCTGTCCCAGGCTCTAACACCAAGTGTCACGCTGCAGGACAATGAGCAATGATGACAAAAGAGGAACATTATCGGACAGAAAAAGTCCACATCTTTGACCAGAGAGACAGGGATCAGGAAACGAAACAGAAAATGCTGGAAAAGCTCAGCAGGTCTGGCAGCGTCTGTGAAGGAAGAAACAGAGTTCACGTTTCAGGTCCGGTGACCCTTCCTCTGAGGAAGATGACACCTTGTATGGAGACATTATCACTTTACACCCTACTCCTATACTTTTGTACGTCCTCTGAGGAAGGGTCACCGGACCCGAAACATTAACTCTCTGTTTTCCTTCACAGACGCTGCCGGACCTGCTGAACTTTTCCAGCAATTTCTGTTTTGTTTCCTGATTTACAGCATCTGCAGCTCTTTCAGTTTTAATTTAGACAGGGATCATGACCTGACCATCTTGGAAAGGGGCACCCAGGTGTTACACAGGGGTCAATGGCATGACACCAGGGCAATGTGATGGTGAGTTGCCAACAATTGACTTCATACCTTCTGAATAATAAATGGGATATTTATATTTGTATTTACAAGATGTGGCCACGATAAGCTGTGAACCAATCCATTTCCTTTGTTATTGTTCAAGGACTCATTCATCTCTCTAACTTTCTGTCATCAGCTGGGCGACTTCTTCAAACACTCAAGCACCACCTGAGCTCACAGTCAGTCTGTTCTTGGAATAAGTTATTGAAAATTCCTTGCTACTTTGCTGAAAATAAATTTGAAACAAACATTTCCAGCAACCTGCTGCAACAGGTCTGTTGATGGTAGTAAAGGTTATGGAGGCACAGGAACACACGAATGAGGAGCAGAGTGGGTCATTCTGCCCCTGTCGCCTACTCTAAAATTCGAAAACAAAGTGGGTGATCTGACTGTGGCCTCATCTCCAAACTCCCACCTCCCATGGAGAAATGTCTTCTCATCTCTGCCCGAAGGTACCCAACCTGTATCCTTAGATTGTGACGGCTGGGTATGGACTCCCTGGTCATGAGGAACATCCTTCCTGCATCTCCTCTATCATCACCAGTTCGAAGCTTATAGGTTTCTATCAGATCCCCCTCATTCTTCTGAACTTTAGTGAATATAGCCCTAACTGACCCAGTCTCCCCCATACGTCAGTCCCACCATCTCAGTCTGGTCAGCCTTTGCTGCACTCCTCCAATAACCAGAACTTCCTTCCTCAGACAAGGAGACCAAAACTACACTCGCGGTGTGGTCTTACCAATGCCCTGTACAATTGAAGCAAGACACTCCTGTTCCCAGACTCGAACCCTCCAGCTACGAAGGCTGGTGCACCATTCGCCTTCTTCCCCACCTGCTGCTACTACATGCTTACTTTCAGCGACTGGTGTATAAGGGCACCCAGGTCTGATTGTACCACCCCCTTTCCCCAATTTATCACCATTCAGATGGTGATCTGCCTGTCTGTTTCTGCTACCAAAGTGAATAATCTCCCATTTATCCACTTTATACTGTGTCTGCCATGTGCTTGGTCACTTACTTAAGGTGTCCAAAACATACTGAAGCTCCTCTGCACCCTCCTCGCAGCTCACCCTCCCACCCAGCTTTGTGCCATCTGCAAACTTGGAGATCAGGCACGTTGTTTCCTATTCTAAATCATTCATGTCCATTGTGAATAGCTGGGGTCCAAACACTAATCCCTGCAGTAGTCAACACTGCCTGCCACAAACAAAAAGACTTATTCAGTTGTTTTTGTGTATTCTGTGAGTTTAACACCTCGGCCTCCCTGATCCTTCTTGGGAACGTAACACAAGATGGAAACTGGGGACGAGGATAAAAACAGCTTTGAGATCAATCAGATCAATAAAATGGCTCATCAGGGAAAAAGAATAGATTTGTAGACCTCACTGTAGATCTCCAAGGCATTTCAAAAAAACAAAGGATCATTACCAGCTCCTTGAGGGATGTGCCTCAGTGGGAACAGATGAATTAATTGTCCTGGAAAGACTTTAGCAGCCAGCAGCCTGAGATAGACCCAAATGTGGACAGTACTGACACTACCTTCAAGGCTCCTCATTTTCTTCCCATGTCTGACTGTTCCCACTCTATCTCCACTCCCTATTGTACCTCTGTCCTCCCGAATTCCTCGTGCATTCCTCCACCCGCTCCACTCCATTGCCCCAGCTCCCCTCACTTCCTCAACCTGTCCATTCCCAATACTCCATGCCAGCTGACAGCTTTCTGTTCCTCTCCCTTGTGCCTTAAACAGGAGAAAGTGCTGCCCTCAGACTAAACTGCGTAAAACTTTCTGCTGCACATCACCTGAAAACAAACATGAACTGGGTTCACCAGGTCCTCATGCACTGCTGACAAATTTGATCTTAATGAATGCTCTGGAGTATAAATGTAAAACAAGGAGTAAGCACCACAGTCTGGTGTAAAACTTCACAAGCTGCATACACACAGCTTTATCTCTGCACCACAACCTGTCATGAGGGAGTTTAAAAATTCATACCCGGCCGAATTCAGCCACACTCCCAGTATGTCTCCTCAGTTCATCAGAAAATCCAGACTGGAATCAAAACATGAACTCTAATTCTCTCTCCACAGATGCTGCTCGACCTGCTGACTTTCTCCAGCACTTTCTCATTTCATTCCATTTCCTGCTCTTGCAGGTTCCATGACATCCCCACTGACATGTTTGCTCTTTCGGGCTGACTGTCACTCAGGAGTCTGCGCAGAATGATGGAAGTGTGTCCCTCTGAGTAAGATCACTTGGAGTTCCACCTCCCCAGCCTTGTCAGTTCCCTCACTCACTGCTCAGCTCCCCACACCCTCCCCATTTCCCCATTAATCTCGAGGCCCCTGTCTCAGCCCTTCCCATTCAATACAATCCTGATTGTGGCCATACGGCCACACACAACCTGGATCAGTAATATTCTCCTGCAGTTCGATGTTTGGTGAATAAACAGATTTATTCTCACGGTGTATGGAAGGAGATGGGGTGGGAGAACTCAGGTGTAATCAGCTGATGGCACAATGTTTGTAACTTTAAGATCTTGTTCACTTGAAGCTCAGGAATTAAAGACTGCCTTTAGCTGAAGTGAGGAGGAGCCATGTCACAAATCCTGTAGACCCAGCCGGTTACAGAGAAAGAGTAAATAATCCTCAGATTCCATCCACAAAGTGAATAACAAACAGAAACACTGACAGTCTGCAATCCATCTCAATACAGAGTCAGAGCCAGTGGGTCCCTTCCATTACCTGGATTGACGTTTGGTTCTTCAACTGAGTGACAACGGCCCTTGTGTCCCTGTGTAGAGGTGATGGAAATGTCAAATAAATCCGAACAGCAGTGATCTTCACCTGACCATCAGGGCACACCTGCACAACGATAATGAGATTGTTTTAAAATGGTTTCAACTGTCTTTTGCTGAACAAGCCCCCTACAGTGAAACATTTGTTTTGTATTAATCCCACGGTGACAGGGTGAACGAGGCAGAAAGTGGATTTTAAGGGATTTGACAATCTGTCATTAAAACCTTCATTCTTAATGAATGAAAGACTTTGCGTGTCTATCCCAACAGTTATTACCTCGGGATGTTCCCAGCGTTCCACAGTTCAGCAATATTTCAGGATTTGTTATTGGGAATCAGACAGAAAAAGCAGTCTGTGGGCTTGGAGCCCCCTGAACCCTCTGTTTTTAGTAATGGGCAGAATTTAATTCTCAAAGTATTCATCATGGTGTTGGCACATGTCGGGGTGCTGTTCCCACACAATGAAAAGGCACAACAGCGATAGGACCTGTGGGTGTGGGGCATGTCGAATGGATGAGTACGAGTGGGTAATGAAGTGCCAATCACAGGGTCCCCTCACTGAAAGACAGGGGATGGCACCATCTCAAAAGAACTTTTCACCCTGTGTGCAGGGCTGTCTTGTTCATCAGGACCACCCCGCAACAGTGTTGGAGATCTCCATGGCTACAGGGAACACCCTGTGACTGGTGTGACCACCCCCGACCTCCAGTGCCTGTACTGAATACCCCACACCCCAGTGCCTGAACTGAATACCCAACACCCCAGTGTCTGTACTGAATACCACACACCCCAGTGTCTGTACTGAATAC
>NW_025974873.1:7500-8246 GCF_021869965.1 Rhincodon typus
CCGAGCCTGTACAGAATACCCCACACCCCAGCGTCTGTACTGAATACCCAACACCCCAGTGTCTGTACTGAATACCCCACAGCTCAGTGTCTGTACTGAATACACTGCACCGCAGTTTCTGTACTGAATACCCCTGACCTCCAGTGTGTATCCAGAAAACCCCTCAGCCCAGTATCTGTTCTACTACCTACTAGCCTCATCCTACCTCCTTGACCTATCCATCCTCCCTGGACAGACCTATTCCCTCCCTAACTCCCCACCTACACTCACCTTTACTGGCTCCAACCCTGCCTCTTTGACCGGTCTGTCTCCTATTCTCCTATCTTCTCCTTTATCCATCTTCTATCCATCTCCCCCTCTCTCCCTTTTTATTTCAGAATCCCCTTCCCCTCCTCCATTTCTGTAAATGGGTCGAGACCCGAAACATCAGCTTTCCTGCTCCTGTGTTGCTGCTTGGCCTGCTGTGTTCATCCGGCTCTACACCTTGTAATCTCAGAACTAAAGAAGTTGAATCTCTTGTCAAGAGGAAGAAGGAGGCTTATGTAGAGATGAGGCGTGAAGGCTCAGTGAGGGTGCTTGAGAGTTACAAGTTAGCCAGGAAGGACCTAAAGAGAGAGCGAAGAAGAGCCAGGAGGGGACGTGAGAAGTCTTTAGCAGGTTGGATCAAGGAAAACCCTAAAGCTTTCTGTCGGTATGTCAGGAATAAAAGAATGACTCGAGTAAGATTGGGGCCGGTCAAGGACAGT
>NW_025974874.1:0-8246 GCF_021869965.1 Rhincodon typus
CTCTTGAATTGGATCTTCCAAAATGCATCACCTCGCATTTGCCTGGATTGAACTCCATCTGCCATTTCTCCGCCCAACTCTCCAATCTATCTATATTCTGCTGCATTCTCCGACAGTCCCCTTCACTATCTGCTACTCCACCAATCTTAGTGTCATCTGCAAACTTGCTAATCAGACCATCTATACCTTCCTCCAGATCATTTATGTATATCACAAACAACAGTGGTCCCAACACGGATCCCTGTGGAACACCACTGGTCACAGTTCTCCATTTTGAGAAACTCCCTTCCACTACAACTCTCTGTCTCCTGTTGCCCAGCCAGTTCTGTATCCATCTAGCTAGTACACCCTGGACCCCATGCGACTTCACTTTCTCCATCAGCCTACCATGGGGAACCTTACCAAACACCTTACTGACATCTACAGCCCTTCCCTCATCTATCAACTTTGTCACTTCCTCAAAGAATTCTATCAAGATGGTAAGACATGACCTTCCCTGCACAAACCCATGCTGCCTATCACTAATAAGCCCATTTTCTTCCAAATGTAAATAGATCCTATCCCTCAGTATCTTCTCCAGCAGCTTCCCCACCACTGACGTCAGGCTCACTGGTCTCTAATTACCTGGATTATCATGGCTACCCTTCTTAAACAAGGGGACAACATTAGCAATTCTCCAGTCCTCCTGGACCTCACCCGTGCTCAAGGATGCTGCAAAGATATCTGTTAAGGCCCCAGCTATTTCCTTTCTCGCTTTCCTCAGTAACCTGAGATAGATCCCATCCGGACCTGGGGACTCGTCCACCCTAATGCCTTTTAGAATACCCAACACTTCCCCCCTCCTTATGCTGACTTGACCTAGAGTAATCAAACATCTATCCCTAACCTCAACATCCGTCATGTCCCTCTCCTCGGTGAATACCGACACAAAGTACTCATTAAGAATCTCACTCATTTTCTCTGACTCCTCGCATAACTTCCCTCCTTTGTCCTTGAGTGGGCCAACCCTTTCTCTCGTTACCCTCTTGCTCCTTATGTACGAATAAAAGGCTTTGGGATTTTCCTTAACCCTGTTTGCTAAAGATATTTCATGACCCTTTTAGCGCTCTTAATTCCTCATTTCAGATTGGTCCTACTTTCCCGATATTCTTCCAAAGCTTTGTCTGTTTTCAGTCGTCTAGACCTTATGTATGCTTCCTTTTTCCTCTTTGCTAGTCTCACAATTTCACCTGTCATCCATGGTTCCCTCATCTTGCCCTTTCTATCCCTCATTTTCACAGGGACATGTCTGTCCTGCACTCTAATCAACCTCTCTTTAAAAGTCTCCCACATATCAAATGTGGATTTACCCTCAAACAGCTGCTCCCAATCCACATTCCCCAGCTCCGGCTGAATTTTGCTATAGTTGGCTTTCCTCCAATTCAGCACTCTTCCTTTAGGACCACTCTCGTCTTTGTCCATCAGTATTCTAAAACTTACGGAATTGTGATCGCTATTCCTAAAGTAATCCCCTACTGAAACTTCAACCACCTGGTCGGGCTCATTCCCCAACACCAGGCCCAGTATGGCCCCTTCCTGAGTTGGACTATTTACATACTGCTCTAGAAAACCCTCCTGGATGCTCCTTACAAATTCTGCTCCATCGAAACCCCTAACACTAAGTGAATCCCAGTCAATGTTGGGAAAATTAAAATCTCCCATCACCGCCAGCCTCTTGCTCCTGCATCTTTCCATAATCTGTCTACATATTTGTACCTCTATCTCACGCTCGCTGTTGGGAGGCCTGTAGTACAGCCCCAACATTGTTACTGCACCCTTCCTATATCTGAGCTCTGCCCATATTGCCTCACTGCTCGAGTTCTCTAAGTGTCCTCCTTCAGCACAGCTGTGATATCCTCTTTGACCAGTAATACAACTCCTCCACCCCTTTTACCTCCCTCTCTATCCTGCCTGAAGCATCTATATCCTGGGATATTTAGTTGCCAATCTTGCCCTTCCCTCAACCAAATCTCAGTAATAGCAATAACATCATACTCCCAGGTACTAATCCATGCCCTAAGTTCATCTGCCTTACCTACTACACTTCTCGCATTAAAACAAATGCACCTCAGACCACCTGTCCCTTTGCGTTAATCATCTGCTCTCTTCCTACTCTTCCCCTTAGTCACACTGACTTCATTATCTAGTTCCTTACAGGCTTTAGTTACTACATCCTTACTGTCCACTAACCTCCTCATTTGGTTCCCGTCTCCCTGCCACATTAGTTTAAATGCTCCTCAACAGCGTTAGCAAAAGCAGCCCCTAGGACATTGGTTCCAGTCCTGCCCAGTCCAATTTGTAATAGTCCCACCTCCCCCAGAACCAGTCCCAACGTCCCAAAAATCTGAACCCTTCCCTCCTGCACCATCTCTCAAGCCACTCATTTATCCTGCCTATTCTTTCATTTCTACTCTGACCCGCACGTGGCACTGGTAGCAATCCTGAGATTACTACCTCTGAGGTCCTACTTTTTGACTTGGCTCCTAACTCCTTAAATTCTGCTTGTAGGACCTCTTCCCATTTATTACCTATATCATTGGTGCCTATATGCACCACGACAGCTGGCTGTTCACCTCCCCCTTCAGAATGTCCTGCAGTTGATCTGAGACATCCCTGACCTATGCATCTCATTCAATTCCCTTTCACTGCTCCAAGGGAAACAACGCAAGCTGATCCATCTTTGCTTATAGTGAAGAGTTTCCAGCCCAGGCAGTGTTCTGGTAAATCTTGTCTGAATCCTCTCTGGTGGTATTGTCACATCCTTCCAATAAATTGTTTGCCATGAAGGTCCTACCTGCTCCCCCTTTGCCTTTTGCCTGAGGGGTGGTGACCCTCAGGTTAAACCGTCACTCGGTGTCCCTCTCTAATGAGGGAGCAGCCTCATGGCCCTCTGGGACTATGATGACTTTACATTTACTTCACTATAATGTGGTGATCAGAACTGCACGCAGCCTCTGGTTTTGACCTAACCACTGTTGTATAGGCTGCTACAAGAGCCCATGGTGTTAGGGGCAAGGTACTGGCTTGGAGAGAGAATTGGCTACCTGGCAGAAAGCAGCAAGTGGGGGGAAAAGGGGTCTTTTCCAGGATGGCAGCCGGTGACTAGTGGAGTTCCACAGGGGTCAGTGTTGGGACCACAACTATTCACATTATACATTAACGATCTGGGCAAAGGAACTGAGGGCATTGTTGGTAAGTTTGCAGATGACACAAAGGTAGGTGGAGGGACAGGTAGTATTGAGGAAGTGGGGAGGCTGCAGAAAGACTTGGACAGGCTAGTAATGTGGACAAAGAAGTAGCAGATAGAATACAATGTGGGAAAGTGTGAGGTTGGGTACTTTGGTAGGAACAATAGAGGCACAGACTATTTTCCAAATAGGGGAAGGCTTTGGAAATCTGAAGCACAAAGGGACTCCTCGTTCAGGATTCTCTTCAGGTTAACATGCAGGTTCAGATGATAGTTAGGAAGGTAAATGCAATGTTTGCATTTATTTACAGAGGGCTAGAATACAAGGGCAGTGATGTACTGTTGAGGCTGTATAAGTCTCAGGTTAGACTGCATTTGGAATATTGTGAACAGTTTTGGGCCCCGTATCTAAGGAAGGATGTGCTGGTGTTGGAAGTGGGGGGTGGGGGGTGGGTCAGAGGATGTTTACAAGAATGATCCTGGGGATGAAGGACCTGTCATCTGAGGCGCGATTATTGAGTCTGGGTCTGTACTCTAAAGGAGTTTAGAAGGATGAGGGGGGTTCTGTTTGAAACTTCCAGAATACTGAGAAGCCTGGATGAAAAGGTTGTGGAGAAAATGCTTCCACTAGCAGGACAGACTAGGACCTGGGGGCATATCCTCAGCCTGATAGGGCGATCCTTTAGAACCGAGATGAGGAGGAATTTCTTCCCAGAGGGTGGTGAATCAGTGGAATTTATTTCCACAGAATACTATGGAGGACAAGTCATTAAGTATATTTAAGACAGAGATAGATAGGTTCTTGATTAGTGAGGGGATCAAAGGTTACAGGGAGAAGGCAGGAGAATGGGGTTGAGAAACATATCAGATATGACTGAACAGAGCAGATTCGATGGGCTGAATGGCCTAATTCTGCTCCTGTATCTTTTGGTCTTATACATTTCCAACATAGCATCCCTGCCTTGTATTCTATACCTCAGATATGTTACTTTGTCTTTGATCCCTGGGCCCTTACTTTGTTAACCATGAGGCCATGAGGTGCCTTGTCAAAAGCCTTGTTAAGTCCATGAACACCATGTCAAGTGTACCACCCACATCGGCAGTACTGGTTACAACCTTAATGAGTTCAAATAGATTTGTCAAACACAAGCTTCCTTGACAAGCCCACACTGACTATTTGTGATTAATCCATGTCTCTCCAAGTGCAGTTATATTCTATCCTTCAGAATTCTTTCTAATAACTTGCCAACCACTGAAGTTAGATGAACTGGCCTGTGTTTACCTGATCTATCCCTTCCTCCCTTTTTCTAAATAATTGGACAATGTTAGCCAGTCCTCTGGCACCTCATCTCCAACCAGAGAAAATTGGAAAATTGCTGCTAAAGCCCCTGATATCTCCATAAGACACAAAAGCAGAAACAGGCCATTCAGCCCATTGAGCCATTCAGTGTGACCACGGCTGATCTGATAATCCTCAACTCCACGTCCCTGCCTTTTGCCTATAGTTCTTGATTCTCTTGCTGACTAAAGCTCTGCCTAGCTCAGGCTTGAATTTATTTAATGACCCAACCTCGACAGCCCCCATTTTGTGGTAATGAATCCCACACATTCACCCCACTTTGAAGGAAGGGGTTTCTCCTGGTCTTTGTAACAGAGGGCGGGGAGTGAGAAAGAACTGCAGAGGATTCTGGAAGAAGTCAGCTCACTCACCCCAATTGGAGAAGGGGATCATGGATGATCCAATGTGAAAGAACAGCTTCAGATACCTGGGCCATTGGGATCTCTTCCAGGGCAGGAGGGACCTGGAGAAGAAGGACAGGTTCTACCTAAACTGGAGGGGCACCTATATCCTGGCAGGGAGGTTTCCCAGTGCCAAGCAGGAAGGTTCAAACAAGTATGGCAGGGGTCTGGGAACCAGAGCAGTGGGTCAGCATGTGCAGTGATTGAGGAGAAGGTAGAAGTTAAGTCAAGTAAGTTTCTGATAGGAAGAACAGGCAGGGCCAGGTTAATGAACACAGCAGGACTGGAGACCTGGGGACAGTAAGGACTGCAGATGCTGGAAGCCAGAGTCAATTGATGTGAAGCTGGAAAAGCACAGCAGGTCAGACAGCATCCGAGGAGCAGGAAAGTCAACGTTTCGGACCAAAAACCTTCATCAGGACTGGGGAGGGGGAGGGGGAGGGGGAGGGGGAGGAGTGGGGTGTGGAGCCCAGAATAAATAGAAGGGAGGAGGTTGGGGTGGGGGGAGGGTAGGTGGGATGGAGATAGGTGGATGCAGGTAGGGGGTGACTGTGGTTGGTCAGTGGGAAGGGTGGAGTGAATAGGTGTGTAGGAAGATGGACAGATTAGGGGAGAAGGGATTTGAAGCTGGTGATGAGTAGATCGCTTCAGAATGTGGTCAAAGAGTTTCAGGGCAGAGGAGACAGCCAGGGGGTGAGGAGGTGGGGGTTGGGGGTTGCCGTGGGAGAGAGACTCACTAAGCTGTCTGCAGAGGGAGGAGGAAAACTTCTTCATGGTGGGTATCCTTAGGAGAGACTTTGCAGTGTTGGTTTTCAGTGACTTGGAGACAGTAATAATTCCAGATGCTGGAAGCTAGAATATGTTTATTTTAATGCAAGTAGGATAACGGCTAAAACAAATTAGCTTACAGCCTGGATTAGTACACGGAACTGTGATGTTATAACCATTTCAGGAACATGGCTGAGAGAAAGGCAGGACTGACAGCTCAATGTTTCCGGGTTTAGATGTTTCAGGCAAGATAGAGAAGGATGTAAAAGGGATGGGGGATCTGTATTACTGATTAAGGAGAATGTCACAGCTGCACGAAGAGGAAATCTCAGAGAGGCCTCATCCAGTGAGGCCTTATGGGTAGGAATAAGAAAGACGCAATCACAATGATAGGGTTATACTATAGGCTTCCCAATAGCCAGTGGGAGATAAAGCAACAGACAGATTGAAAGGTTAGTCAAACAAAAAAGTAAGCATATGTAAGGTTTAGGAAGCCAAAGTCCCCAGGACTTGATGGGATTTATCCCAGAATTTCAGAGGGGGGCAAGGGAGGAGATTGATGGGGCCATGACAGAGATCTTTGTGTTCTCTTTAGCCATAGGCAAGGTCCCAGAAGACTGGAGAATAGTCAATGTTGTTCCTTTGTTTAAGGGCATGATTCAGGAAATTATAGGCCCGTGGCCTTTATATCAGTGGTAGGGAAACAATTGGAGATGATTCTTAGGGATAGGATGTACTCAGGTTTGGAAAAGAATGGATTTATTAGGGATAGTCAGCAAGGCTTTGTGAGGGGGAGGTCTTGTCTCACAAATTTGAATGACTTTTTTGAGGAAGTGATGATGATGATTGATGAGGGTGGGGCAGTGGATAGTGTCATAGACTCATACAGTACAGAAACAGAGCCTTTGGTCTAGACTATCCATGCTGACACGGAACTCAAATGGGGTCGAAATGGGCTTTACTAAACGATTTGACAAGCTCCCTCATGGTAGGCTGGTCCAGAAGATTAAGTCACATGCGATCCACGATTGAGTTGGTAAACTGGATACAAAATTGGCTTGGTCATAGAAGACAGAGGGTAGTTATAGAGGAATCTCTTTCTGACTGGAGGTCTGTGACTATTGGTATTCTGCAAGGATCAATGCTGGGGCCTCTGTTGTTTGTGATATATATATAAATGATTTGGATGAAAATATATGAGGTCAGATTAGTAAGTTTGCAGTTGGGTTTCTGGATAGTGAGGAAAGTGAAAAAAGGATCGAGCTGGTTGGGTCCTAAAGGACATTGTTGCTAGACTGGGTCTGCAGCAGGTGGTGAGGGAAACAACAAGAGGGAAAAACATACCTGACCTCATCCTGACTAATCTACAGCTGCAGGTGCATCTGTCCATGACAGTATCGGTAAGAGTGACTATCGCATAGTCTTTGTTGAGACAAAGTCCCACCTTCACATTGATAACAACCTCCATTATGTTGTGTAGCACTATCACATGCTAAATGGGACAGACTACACAGATCTAGCAACTCAAGACTGGGCATCCATGGGGCGCTGTGGGCCATCAACAGCAGCAGAATTGTACTCCAGCACAATCTGTAACCTCATGGCCCAGCATATCCCCCACTCAACCATTACCATCAAGCCAGGGGATCAACCCTGGTTCAATGGAGAGTACAGGAGGGCATGGCAGGAGCAGCACCAGGAATACCTGAAGGTGAGGTATCAACCTGGTGAAGCCAAACAGGACTACTTGCACACCAAACAGCGAGAGCAGCAAGTGATAGAGCTAAGTGTTCCCACAACCAACGGATCAGATCTAAGCCCTGCAGTCCTGCCACACAAAATCATATGACACCAGGTTATAGTCCAACAGGTTTATTTGAAAACACAAGCTTTTGGAGCGGAGGTCCTTTGTCAGGTGTCTGTGTGAGAGAGAATGTATGTGTGTGTGTGTCTCACTCATACTCAAACACACACACGCATTCGCACACACACTTACACACACACACTCACACACAGACACACACACATTCTCTCACACAGACACATACATTCTCTCACACACAGACATGCACACGCACACACACACACTCTCACTCACACTCACACTCACACACTCACACACCTACACACTCACACACATGCACATGCACTCACACACACACATTCTCTCACACACACACACGGACACGCACACACTCACACACTCACACATACACACTGTCTCTCACACACACACATATTTATTTGTAGATACATTCTAAGTTTTCTATAAATTTCTGCTTTCAAAATAAAACCAGCCTGACTCCAGGTTGAAACTCTGAGACAAATTCTGAACAAGGCCTCACACCTGCAATTCCTCCCACTTCATACAGACAAAGGGGGTAGCCATGGGTACCCGCATGGGCCCAAGCTACGCCTGCCTCTTTGTAGGTTACGTGGAACAATCCCTCTTCCGTACCTACACCGGCCCTAAACCCCACCTCTTCCTCCGTTACATTGATGACTGTATCGG
>NW_025974875.1:0-2847 GCF_021869965.1 Rhincodon typus
GAAACTTAGAAGATAGGTGCAGGAGGAGGCCATTCAGCCCTTCGAGCCTGCTCCGCCATTCATCACGATCATGGCTAATCGTCCAACTCAATTCCCTAATCCTGCTTTCTCCCCATAATCTTTGATCCCATTCACCCCAAGTGCTATATCTAGCTGCCTCTTGAATACATTCAATGTTTTGGAATCAACTACTTCCTGTGATAATGAATTCCACAGGCTCACCACTCTTTGGGTGAAGAAATGTCTCTTAATCTCCTTCCTAAATGGTCTACCCCGAATCTTCAGACTGTGACCCCGGTTCTGAACACAGCCACCATTGGCAACATCCTCCCTGTCCAGTCCTGTTAGAATTTTACAAGTCTCTATGCAATCCCCCCTCATTCCTCTGAACTCTAGAGGAAACAATCCCAACCTAGTCAATCTCTCCTCATACATCAGTCCCGCCATCCACGGAATCAGCCTGGTAAACCTTCGCTGCACTCCCTTGAGAGCAAGAGCATCCTTCCTCAGAAAAGGAGACCAAAACTGCACACAATATTCCAGGTGTGGTCTCACCAAGGCCCTGTATAACTGTAACAACACATCCCTGCTCCTGTACACGAAACCCCTGGCAATGAAGGCCAACATACCATTTACCTTCTTTACCACCTGCTGCACCTGCATGCTTACCTTCAGCAACTGGTGCACAAGGACATTGAGGTCCTGCTGCACAGTCCCTTCTCCCAATTTACAGCATACAGCATCTGCAATAATTGATCCTACATTGTGCCTTTAAATTTGTCTTTTTAACATTTGTTCTGAATTTTGATCCTCTTTGATGCTGCCCTCTGTTTCTACTGCTTTCCACTTTCACTTGTTACTTTCCTTCCTACCATATACAGCTTTGTTTCTGTCCTATCTGAATTGCTGCCTCAGTGAACTAGCAATGGATGTGATGAGCTCAATGACCACTTTCTGAACTGTGACCATTCCATGCTGTTATTCAGGACTTTTCCTTATTCACTTGTGTGATGCATGTGTCGCTGTATAGGCCAGTGCTATGGCCTGTCCCTAACTGACCTTTGAGAAGGTGGTGGTGAGCTGCCTTCTTGAACCGCTGCAGTCCATGTGCTGTAGGTACAACCTATAGCTGTGTGCAAATATTAGAGGTCATGAACATTAAGCAGAAGTAGGCCATTCAGCCCCTTGAACCTGCTCCACCATTGAATGGCTGATCTCATTTTGGCCTGAACTCCACTTCCCTACCTGCTGTCAATAACTCTCCAACCCATTACAAATTCGAAAGCTATTTCCTCACTCAATTTACTCAAAGTACGAACGCAAGAGCACCCAGTATTATCTAAAAGCAGAATAATGGTGGAAAAAAATGGAAATAAGACAGTGGGAATGGTGATAGATCAGACAGCCACATGGTGAGGAATGACAAATTGCCCTAGTTTTACCAGACCATAGGGCTGCTCTTAAACGAGAGAGAGAGACACGCGCAGAGGCTGGTAGCTTAACCTGAGGGTCACCATTGCTTAGGTGAGGGGAAAGGTTGAGGAAAGTGTATGGATTGAACCCAGACTAACAGCATTACACTGTTTCCACAAACCAACCCCAGGTAAGGGATAACAAGGTGTAGAGCTGGATGAACACAGCAGGCCAAGCAGCATCAGAGGAGCAGCAAGGCTGACGTTTCGGGCCTAGACCCTTCCCCGAAATGTCAGCCTTCCTGCTCCTCTGATGCTGTTTGGCCTGCTGTGTTCATCCAGCTCTACACCTTGTTATCTCAGATTCTCCAGCATCTGCAGTTCCTACTATCTCCTAGGGCTAGATTGGTTATCAACTAGGTCCTAGGTCCCTTACAAGCGTCCAAACACAGAGACTGGCACACTATTCACCAGTAAGGGCATCACACTTGAGCCCAGGCCTATCTTCCCCACTTAAAAACCCGCCCATGTTCACTGTCACCCTATCATATTGAGTCTCGCTCTCTACAAGCCCGTAATGACTTTGCCCCTAACCATATCCCCTGACCAGCCCCCCTTCCTCCACCATCACTGTACTTGGATGACATGTTCAATGCTCCACAAAATGGTTACTGACCTCTCAAACTGATTTCACATTGATGTTTAAAGCTGCCAACAGAGGCTTAGGTGCAAGGCTGATGTCCCACCATCAGTCGGCAGTTTCTGTTTGGATAGTGATTGGAGGTATCATAGTGATCAGCTTAGACCCTCACTGTTGGTATTTTGTTCTGTCCTCAGACCGACTCACAGTGACCTACTGTCGGAGCAGTGGCCCTGGAGGGCAGAATGTCAACAAGGGTGAGGAGACTGCTTGCTCAATAACATCAGATTTTCCTGCTCTCACAGGCTACAGACCACCGTCACCTTGGCTCGATGCTGTGTGACCCTCATCCAAGGGGATTCACCTCTGGTTCAACTGGAAGTGACAACATATTGAGTTGTATCATGTTCTTCTCTGGAATCCTGACTGGTTGATTGGGGAGCTTACTGCATCGTGATCAGGAGCTCGAGTCCTGGCTGTTTTTCAATTCTGCATCCACCCAGGGACTTAGTCTGTCACTAACCCAGATGAGCAGCAGAGATACCTGGACTGTTTTAGCAACAGGGCTGACCACAGTTTGACTGAGATTCACTACCCACTCCACATGTGGCCTACCAGTACTCATGGGAAAAATACCCACGTGTGGTATAACCCTCATAAAGGGTACAGGAGGTGCTCACCCTCAAGAGGGGTAAGGGAGGTGCTTACCGCTCCCAGTGGTATTGGGGTGGGCGCAGTCCCTCGGGAGGGGGATATGGGAGGTGTCGGCTCTCGGGATGGGGATATGGGAGGTGT
>NW_025974875.1:2857-3774 GCF_021869965.1 Rhincodon typus
CTCTCGGGATGGGGATATGGGAGGTGTCGGCTCTCGGGATGGGGATAGGGGAAGTGCCGGCTCTCGGGAGGAGGATATGGGAGGTGCCGACACTCGGAAGGGGTGCGGGAGGTGCTGACCTCTGGAAGGGGAATGGGAGGTGCTGTCCCTCAGGCAGGGGTATTGGAGGTGCTGAGCCCTCAGGCAGGGCTGGGTCTTTGGTCTCTGAGGGGGCTGCTGGGTCTAGATGAGTGTTGGGTGTAAGTGAATGATAGATGCTACACTGGTTCTGTCGTTACAGTGAACACCAAGGCAGAAGTGAGGTTCCATGTGGCGACAGCTGACTGGCTCCCTGAGGATGTGCGGAGTGTAATCACTGCTAAGGTGAGCTTCTCTGCTCAGGGTCAACCAACAGTTTAAAGGGTGGTCAGATCATAGATGTCTTCTGTATTACTCACTCTCCCTCCCTCTCCTCCTGACTGAGGGGTACAATCCTCCCTATGTACACTGCCCCAGTCTGAAAACAACCTTCCATCACTACAGCAAATCCTCACTTAAAGCTGTAGCCCTGTCCTGAAATTTAACAAATTTAGTGAAATGAATTAAAGTTAATCACTGGTGCTAAAAAGAATTGATGATAAAGTTGAAGTTCACATCCTTAAAATGTTTCTTGCCTGGAAACATTGATTTACAGATTTAAATACTATAGTGTTAACGTGCTGTACTGTGCATCCCTGAAAAATTTTTAAAAAGACGCTACATCTAAAGGAAATACAGAATACAGTCCAATACTGTTAAGTGTTAAACCTCAGCTCTGTCCAGTGACCGAGCTTGGTTGGTGGTGAAACCCCAGGCTCTCAGTGCAAGAGGAACAAAGGAAAGAAGAAGCAGCTGAAGAATTCCTCGTGGTGGCAATGGTTTAGTGCAGGGAGCGGAGG
>NW_025974875.1:3874-8245 GCF_021869965.1 Rhincodon typus
AGTAGGCACTACAGCATAAGGGCATGAGCAGAAGCACTGAGGCAAACATGGTGTGTACATGTAAGATACGGAATTGACTGTGACCGATGATGTTAGACTGAAATTGACAAAAGTTAGAGGATAATTTATGAAAAACCTTAAAAGTGAAATGATGTTAATTGAATCGATGTTAAGAGGGTGTTACGACTTATCTGCGAAGAGGATGCTGCAAATGGTGTCCCACTGTTTCACAGGCCATTCCACAATATATCAAGTCCCAATTAAACCACCAGGATGACCAAGTTTCCCAACTGACTGCTAATCAGGGTAAAAGCAATTCACACTAACTTTTCCGATTGATGGAACATACTTCTGTTAACTGTAGCACACTTTATTTTCTCCAATATTTGTTAAAGTTAAGAGTTTCTAATCAATTAGGAACATAGGAACAAGAGTAGGCCATTCACTAATTGAGCCTGCCCTGCCATTTAGTATGGTAATACGTAATCAAATACGTTGTTTTATTTCAGCTGCAAATTCTAAACATTGCATTTAGCCATAGCCTCCAAATCACTGATATATTTTGTGAACAGTTGGGGTCTCAAGCACTATGTGACTTAAAGTCTTTAAAATTCCCAAGTACATTCAAATACGCAATCATGATTAAGGTAGACGATTTGACACATTATCTTTCAGTGCTTCATCATTTCTTTTCCTCTTATCAGTACCGGAACAGAATTAATCGGGCCGGGCAGCTGATTGTCACTTCGGAAATCAGCAGGTACCAGATGAAAAACCTTGCTGATTGTCTGCAGAAGATTCGGGACATAGTGGCATCAGCAAGTCAGAAACCCAAGCAGCCGTCCAAAGAGGATGCTGAGATTCGGAGAATGAGGTGATGTTTTAAAATCAGAGGAGTGAACGTTTGCATGGAGGCCTCTTGAGGCTGTCTTCTTTCTGGTTGTGAAGTCTCCTGATACCTGTGGGTCAGTTAATATCACCCTCATCTCTGAGGCAGAACATCAGGTTTCAAGGTCCCACAGTAGGGCACACAATCCCAGCTGGGCTTCAATACAGTATTGAGGGAGTGCCACGCTGTCAGAGGTCCCACTGCAGAATTGAGGGAATGCCACACTGTCAGGGGTCCCACTGCAGTATTGAGGGAGTACCACGCTGTCAGACATTCTGTATCTCAGATAAGTCACTAAAACAAGGCCTTGTCTCCCCTCACCCCAGGCAAATGTAAAGCATTCCACTGGGTCCCCCAAGTGTTCTGGCCTCCAATAAATCACAAGATTATCTGTCCATTATCATATGATTGTGGGATCTTGCTGTGCACTCATAGGTTACTGTGTTTTCTGCATTACACAACTTCCTAGATTTCAATAAACATTCAAAAATATTTTGTTGCTTGGAAAGCTGTTTTTAGCTTTGAGGTTGTGAAACGTGCTATGCAAGTGTAATTTGTTAAACAAAAATGCAGTTTCAAAGACACTATTTCAAAGACAGATCTCATTCCATTGCAGGTTTTTTAGGGTCCTCCCTGAGCACTCAGTGCACATTGATAGCTGAATGCCAGGTGCTTTGAAAGTTCATTTGGCATTAGCACTGCGAACCTTGCAGCACCTTGGCTACGGTGTAAGGGACTTGCCGATGAAGCAGGGAGGAGGAGGTGATGCATGAATCAGCTTCCTGGTCTCTGGCGCTGTTAGCTGAAAGACTAGCTTGAATGGTTTTCCCTGAATCAATGTTCAGGTTCAATGCATGAAGACCGGTTCTGTGGACCACCACCCCTCATCGACATGGGCCACTACTTGGCCAGATAAAGGAGGTAGCTGTGGGCTTGAGGCGAAGTACACAGTCTTTACTGACATGTTGTGGTGATTCCAGGGTGGAGAATATGCAACGAGAACGGCTACGGCAGAAGAGGATCCAATCTACCATCAAACGAGACCGACGAGTGGGATTTGACTGAACAGTTAGTCACTGAACAACAATGTATGTGAACCTAGTGGGAGGAGGGTCAGCTCACTCACTATCTCTATCATTTTGTACAAAAGATAAATTAATAAAATTGCTGCAAGTCATTGTGCCTTGGTCTTTGTAAGATTTTAGTGAGACGTTGGTGAAGGATTGTTCTCTTCTGCAAGCCTCAATGACATGGCTCCCTGTATTAGTATTAAAGGGTGTGAACCTCAGCTTAACAATTCAGTGCTTGTTAGAGTGAGACAGGGCAGTGTTCTTGGGTGTGCGTGGCCCTGCTGAAGACACTTGTTACCCTTGGTAATAGTGAATGCTCTGTGCTCCCTCTATCACTGAAAATTCACTGTTTTAGAAGTCCCAGATGATACAAATCTGAGCAGGTCAGGAGTAAAAGCGTGTTGAAGAACATGTACCCAAAGGAGAGTCCAGTTGAGTGATTGGGGATTTCAGTTTCACAAGACATGAAAAGCACCATCTCAAATGGATATAAAGCAATTTGTAAAAAAAAAATCAATAGCAAATGTGTGGAATGAAAGCATGAAAACGTATGTTGAATCTATCCACGTGCCTCAGTAGTTAGAGTTTGTATGCAGTTTTCAGTGCCACATGATAGGATGAGTATTAATGGAGAGGGCACAGCACAAATTCACTGATATTTTAAGATTCTGAATTGCATCTTCAGATTTAATCCAGATTTCCTGCTCCCAGGCCTGGGTTTTACAACTCACCATCTGATTAAGGAATTAAAGCAGAGACCATGTCAACCATGGGATTAAGCAGTGTGCATGTGGAGCGTTTATATTAGAGGCCTGGTCTTATCAAATTGCCTGTCACTGTTGAAGTCCATGCCACGTAAGGTTCAATATCAAAGTGGATGCAAAATTGTTCAAGGAGCAAAGCAAAAACATGGCAAAGTGTTTTTTAGATTGGTGGGAATATACAATTGTTTACATATCTCTTAAAATTGGTTAAAGCCTTCCCTACTCTTTTAAGACTGAAAGTAAAGCTCTCCCTAAACTATCTCAATCAAACAGTTCCAGGACAGGGACAGCATAGAGTTAGACACAGTAAAGCTCTTTCTATGATGTCCCGGATCAAACACTCCCAAGGACAGGGACAGCACGGGGTTAGATACAGAGTAAAGGTTCCTTCTACACTCAGATCAAACACTCCCAGAACAAGGACAGCACAGGGTTAGATATAGAGGGAGACTTGATCTACACTGTCTCCGTCAAGCACTCCCATGCCAAGGACAGAGTGGGGTTAGATATAGAGTAAAGCTCCGTCCACTGTTTTGCATAGAAACATTGAAATTATGTGCAGGAGTAGGCAATTTGGCCCTTTGAGTCTGCATCACCATTCAATATGATCATGGCTGATTTTTGGAGCTGCCCCTACATTTGAGAGACACAAAATGGCTTCAGCATTTAGGTACAAGATGGTAGACCACCTGTTGTTAACAAACTGATTAAAACAAAATTAAAAAGCCTGCTTCAGCATTTAAGTGAAACAAAAATGCTCCTGAGAAGGGGTTATTCCGAGGCAAAAGGAAGCATTATCTGAGCAACAAGTTTCAGGGAATGCACAGACAACCTCGATAAGGAAATGTTCAAGGATGAACAATTCGAAGATTTGTTTCCAATTGTACAATTTCAATATCCCACTCCCACTTTCTCTCCATACCCTTTGACCCCTTTAGCTGCAAGGGCCATGTCCAGCTCTCTCTTGACTATATTCACCTAACTGGTCCCAGCAGCTTCCTTTGGTAGTGAGTGAAGAAAATTCTTCCTTATCTCAGTTCTGAATGGCTTAACCCTTACTGTGACCCCTTGTTCTGGACATCTCCAACATCGGGAACATTCTTCCCACATCTAGCCTGTCCAGTCCCATCAGGATTTTATATGTTTCTGAGATCTGCCCTCATTCCTCTAAATTCCAGTGAGCATAAGCCCAGTCAGTACAGTCTTTCTTCATATGTCACTCCTGCCATCCAGGGAATCAGTCTAGTAAACATTCACTGGATTGAAAGTAAAGCTTTGTCTTCACTGTCACCATCAAATGCTCCCAGGACAGGGACAGCATAGGGTTAGATACAAAGTAAAGCTCTCCCTACTGTTTTAAACTGCAAGTAAAGCAACCCGTTCACCACTCCTATCAAACAGTCCCAGGACAGGTACAGCACGGTGTTAGATATAGAGTAAATCTCCCTTTACACTGTTTCCACTTATTATACCCAGGATAGGTACAGTATGGGGTTTGAACAAAGTTCCCATTGCAGTTCGAACACACTAAGCAGATGAAGGCCCCTGATGAGATCAGGCCTTCTAATGAACTCAAGCCTTGTGAGGAGCTCAGTCCCAACTCTTATCACTCTCCTGAAGCTTTCCCTGTTTAACATGAGAGACAACA
>NW_025974876.1:0-8245 GCF_021869965.1 Rhincodon typus
GTTCAGGGTCTTTTTTTGCGAGCAGCACATAGATTCATGCTTAACAAGGGAGTTTGTGGTTACTGGGGAGTGAGATAAGCAGTAACGTAGAATTGAGGTCACAATGTGATTGGCCTTGGAGCTTAGTGTATGGTAGAACAGCAACAAGCAACAGAATAGCCTACTTCTGCTCTGTATTCTTTTGTTTATGTTTTAATGGATGTTGTCTAAAAGCACTTCCAGAAGATGTGCACGCTACTGAAATTAAGCAGTCCTTTTCACAAAACGTACAGTTGCAAACACTTTTAAGTGAGCATTAATAATGCTTGATTGACCTGTCCTATGCCCACTTCAGACACCCACAAAGCACTGCGTGAGGAGATTTTCCTCGCTCTGGGAGAGAAATGTGTAACCCAGAGTTAAAAGTGACAGTTTGATCGTCTGTATAGAGACTGCTGGCTCACTGAAGGCTTGTTCGAAGAAAGAAAGCACACACAGCATGTGGCTGGAGGTCGCATTTGGTAAAACACTTTTTGCAAGGATACAATGAGAAATTTGAGGAGCAGCTCAAAGTTAGGCCCCATACAGAGAGAGTGGGAGGGGGAGAAAATCCAAATTCAGTGTGTGTGACAGTCCGTTTGTACAATGCTTCCTAAAGTTAATGTGTTGGTCAGTGATTGTGCGGAGCTGTTTCACAGCTGTGTTTAAACCTTGATGACCTGCCAACTTGTTTGTATGCAGTGTAATGAGGGGTAATTATATTGTCGGTACACTGGGTTTCCTTTGGGGATGGTATATGTAACAGTGGTGATTGAAAGTGACACTTCTCCTCCACTGCTTCAAAGAAAGGGTGTTTTTAGAATGCGATTATTCCCTTGTTTCTGAAAGATGAAGAAATTCTCACTTTTCAGCGCTCTGTCCCTCTTCCCCCTCTCCCCTATGCCTTCTTTTCTTGGCTTTCCACCCTCACTAATTCTTACCCTAGCTCTCATTTTCCAAACCAGTACCTGCAAGAAGCCTCTCTGTGGATTTGCACCAGGGCTAGCAGTCCAGCAAAATCTCAGAATATGTTACAGTCTTTGTTTAAAAGGTCCCTCCAAATCTGAAAGTGTTGCATTTGAGTCGGAGCATTTGTATCATAGATGTATCATAGAATCCCTACAGTGTGGAAACAAGCCCTTCGGCCCAACAAGTCCACAGCGACCCTCAGAGCACCCACCCAAACCCATCCCCTATAACCAAACTGCGACTGGTAGATTATTTCCTCGGGTAGATTGGTTCAGGGGATGGTATCATCATTGGACTATTAATCCAGAGACCCAAGTAATGTTCAAGGGAGCAGGTTCAAATCCTGCTATGGCAGATGCTGGAATTGGAATTTAATAAAATAAAATCTAGGATTTAAGAGTCTAATGATGACCATGAGACTATTGCTGATTGTCGGAAAAACCCATCTGGTTCACTGATGTCACTAAATCTGCCATCCATACCTTGTCTGGCCTACATGAGACTCCAGACCCACAGCAATGTGGTTAACACTCAACTGCCCTCTGGGCAATTAGGGATGGGCAATAAATACAGGCCTAGCCATACATTCCTGTGAATGAATAAAACAAAGACTAGAAATACACATTGGTCAGGCTTGACAGCCTCCTCTTGTTTGTGGTTCTCTGGAACATGGATAATCATAGAATTCCTACAGGGTGGAATCCCTTCACCCCAACAAGTCCACACCAACCCTCACGGACCCATCCCCCTGAACATTACGGGTAATTTAGCACGGCCAATCCAACCTAACCTGCGCATCTTTGGACTGTGGGAGGAAACCCACACAGACACAGGGAGAATGTGCAAACTCCACACAGGCAGTCACCCGAGGCTGAGAATCGAACCCAGGTCCCTGGCATTATGAGGCAGCAGTGCTAACCACTGAGCCACCGTGCCACCCAGTGAGTCCAGTGAGGTAGATTTCAGATAATCCATGGGCTCCTTCCTTTGTGAGAAATAAGGACTTGGATTTGCATAGCATCCTTTTTAACTTTTGGAGACTGTTAAGCACCTTGCAGCCATTGAAACATGTTGAAAATGTTTCAAACATCAAGAGAAACCAATTTACACGCTCCTCACAAACAGTAAATAGGTAATAAACAATTTCCAGTGATCTTGACTGAAGGATGAACATTGACCATCTGAGACACTGGGGGGGAAAACATTGCCAGTTCTTTTGAGGGTTAATGCCACAAGTTATTTTTGAGTCATTTTTATTCTTACCTGAGAGGTAGACTGGGTCTTGTTTTAATATTTTGTATTTTATAGTCTTAAGGTTGGAATTTCCTCACTGTTCCTCTCCCAGCCACTTGGTGCTGTCTGTCTCAAGGATCTGAATGGTTGGGTTCTGTGCTTTGTGTTTCTCTGTTCTGTTTTCAATGATTGAAATACGATGCGGTAATGTCTGAAATGCTTTGGGAATTCATTTGTAGCCAGCTTGATAGGTTTACAGGGTCATCCATACAGCTTCAGGCACACTTTATTCTGTATGGAGTTTACACATTCTCCCCGTGTCTGTGTGGATTTCCTCCGGGTGCTCCAGTTTCCTCCCACAGTCCAAAGAATTGCAGCTTGGGTGGAATGGCCATGGGAAATGCAGGCTTGATTTGATTTGATTTCATTTATTATGGTCACATGTACCCAGGTACACTGAAACATTTTGTTTTGTGTGCAGTACAGGCAGATTATAACATACAAAAATAAGGGACCTTTTATAAGAACGAAGGACAAAAGAGAAGTACAGCATGGGAACAGGCCCTTCAGCCCTCCAAGCCTGTGCCGATCATTGTGCCCTGACTAAACTTAAAAACGAACCTTCTGCCCTTATTCGGTCCATATCCCTCTATTACCTCCATTTTCATGTAACCATCCAGATGCCTCTTAAATGTAGCCAACGTGCCTGCTTCCACCACCTCCTCTGGCAGCGCATTTCCAGGCTCCTGCCACTCTCTGCGTGAAAAACTTCCCTTGCACATCTCCCTTAAACTTTCCCCCTCTCACCTTGAACCTGTGCCCCCTTGTAATCTGAAACTTCAACCCTGGGAAAAAGCCACTGACTATCCACTGCTATCTATGCCTCTCATAATTTTGTAGACCTCTATCAGGTCTCCTCTCAGCCGCCATCTTTCCAGTGAAAACAATCCTAGTCTTCTTAACCTTTCCTCAGAACCAATTCCCTGGAGACCAGACAATATCCTGGTGAACCTTCTCTGCACTTTCTCCAAAGCTTCCACATCCTTCTGGTAATGTAGCGACCAAAACTGCACACAATACTCCAAATGCAGCCTAACGAGGGTTTTATATCGCTGCAACATGTTTTACTAACTCTTGTACTTCATGCCCCGGGCAATGAAGGCAAGCATGCCGTATGCCTTCTTAATCACCTTGACTACCTGTGTTGCCACTTTCAGGGAACTGTGGACCTGCACACCCAGAAAATGTACATTAATGCTCCTAAGGGTTCTGCCATTTACAGTATGATTCACACCTAAATTTGATCCTTCACCTCGCATTTTTCTGGGTTTAACTCCATCTGCCATTTCTGTGCCCTAGTCGCCAATCTATCTACATCTTGTTGTATCCTTTCACAATCACTATCAGCAACTCCACTAATCTTCATGTTATCTGCAAACTTACTAATCAGACCACCCACATTTTCCTCCAGATCATTTATATAGACTACAAACAACAGAGGACATAAGACTGATCCCTGTGGAACACCACTAGTTACTGGTCCCCATTCTGAGAAACACCCTTCCACCACTACCCTCTGTCTTCTATGACTAAGCCAGGTTTGTATCCATCTGGCCAGCCCACCCTGAATCCCATGTGATTTGTTTTTGTACCAATATATCATGTGGGACTTTATCAAATGCCTTACTAAAGTCCATATAAACTACTTCCACAGCTCTTCCCTCATCAACTATCTTTGTCACCTGTTCAAAAAAGTTCAATCAGGTTGGTGAGACATGACCTTCCCTGTACAAAACCATGCTGCCTGTCACTGACTAGTCCATTTTCTTCCAAATGTGCATACATACTGTCCCTCAGTATCTTCTCCAAGAGCTTCCCCACCACAGATGTCAGGCTCACTGGCCTATCATTTCCTGGATCATCCCTGCTTCCTTTCTTAAACAAGGGAACAACATTGGCTAATCTCCAGTCCTCTGGAACTTTGCATGTGGTCAAAGAGGGTGTGAAGATATCTGCTAACGCCCCAGCAGTTTGTAATTGCCTAGACCTATCGTATGCTTCCTTTTTCCTTTTGACTAAGTTTACAATTTCACTTGTCATCCATGGTCCCTGAATCCTGCCAGCCCTATCCTCCAGTTTTGCAGAAACATGCATGGCCTGCACTTTAATCAACTGGTCTTTAAAAGCCTCCCACATGTCAGATGTAGATTTGCCCTCAAATAACTACTACTACTACATTCCCCAGTTCCTGTCTAATTTGGGTGTAATTGACCTGTGCCCAATTAAGCCCCCTCACCCAAGGGCCACTCTTGTCCCAATCCATGACTACTCTATATCTTATGGAGTTATGGTCACTGAACCGAAAATGCTCCCCCTACTGAAATATTGATCACCTATCCTGGCTCATTCTCTAATACCAATCCTCTCTGGTTGGATTGTCAACATACTGTCTCAAAAAGGCCTCTTAGACACATCTAACAAATTGCTCTCCATACGACCCCCCTGGCTCTAAGGGAGTCCCAGTCAATGAGAGGAAAGTTGAAGTCACCCACCACAACTACCCTGCTTTTTTCACACCTTTCCACTATCTGACTATATATCTGTTCCTCTGTCTCCTGTGGGCTGTTGTGAGGTCTACAGAAAACAGCCAACATTGTGATTACACCCTTCCTATTCCTGAGCTCCACCCATAATGCCTCACTGCAAGATCCCCCTGATGTGTCCTCCCTCCACAAAGCTGTGATATGGTCCCTAATCAGCCGTGCAACTCCCCCATCCCTTTGTTTCCCTTTCTATCCCGTCTAAAACTGCGAGACCCAGGAATGTTAAGCCGCCAATCCTGCCCCTCCATTAACCATGTCTCCGTAATGACAACAACATCACAATTCCGTGCAGGATTCCATGCTCTTAGTTTGTCTGCCTTACCTGTTATACTTCCTGCATTGCAGTAAATGCATTTCAGACCTCCAGTCCCTCTGAGCCCTGCGACTTCCCTCTGCCTGCTCTTACTCTGTGCTATGCATATCTCTTCTTTGTCTCTGCTACCTGCACTTACTGGCCTGTTGTTCCTGTTTCCAGCCGGCTGCCACATTAGTTTAAACCCTCCCTCTAGCAAACCTCCCGCCCAGGATATTGGTGCCCCTCCAGTTCAGGTGCGACCTGTCCTTTCTGTACAGATCCCACCTTCCCCAGAAAACATTTCAACGATCCATATATCTACAGTTCTCCCTCCTGCACCAGCTCTGTAGCCACGTGTTCAACTGTACTCTCTCTCTGTTCCTAGCCTCACTAGCCTGTGGCATGGGTAGTAATCCTGAGATTACTACCCTGGTATCCCTGCTTTTAACTCCCTACCTAATTCCCTGAGTTGTCCTCACAGGACCTCTTCCTTCTTCCTACCTGTGTCAGTTATGCCAATGTGGACAATGCCTTCTGTCTGTTTTCCCTCCCATTTCTGGATGTCCTGTACCCGCTCTGAGACACCCAGGACCCTGGCACCAGGGAGGCAACACACCATCCTAGAGCCTCGTTCACAGCCACAGAAATGCCTGTCAGTGCCCCTGACTATCGAGTCACCTACTACTATCGCTCGCCTGGACTTTGCTACACTCTGCTCTACCAACAGAACCGGCTGTGGTGCTACAGTAGTACGGCCGTTTGTACTGAGGGGCTATCCCTCCCAGCAGTGTCGAAAACAGAATACCTATTTCAGAGGGGAATATCCCCAGGAGATTCCTGCACTACCTGCCTGCCTCTCCTGGCAGTCACCCACCTATCTGCCTGGACCTGTGGTGTGACCACCTCCCTAAGGCGAGTGTCTATCACTCTCTCTGCCCCCTGTATGCACCACAGTGTGTCCAGCTGCTTCTCTGACCGAACCGTGCGGTCTGTGAGGAGCTGTAGCTGGTCACACTTCCTGCAGACGTAGTTGTCAGGGACACTAATCTGCTCCCTGATTTCCCACATCTGGCAGGAGGAACATACCACCACCCTAAATGCCGTCTCCACCCTTGTACACTTAAAAGCAAAATAAGAAGGGTCTAGGCCCGAAACGTCAGCCTTCCTGCTCCTCTGATGCTGCTTGGCCTGCTGTGTTTATCCAGCTCTACACCTTGTTATCTCAGATTCTCCAGCATTGGCAGTTCCTACTATCTCTAAGAATCTTATCTTGCCTGACCTCCTCACAGTACCTTTCTTTTAGGTTGGAGGGGGTGACGTACTACACTAATGTAGTGTTTTGGATTTAACCAATTCTTGACACCAGTTCCTCTGTGATATTCAGTTGTAATGACTGCAGTGCTGCCTCCCAAAATTCCTCTCAGTGTCTCTGCTCCCCCACCCCCCGATTCAATGCTCTTCCCTCGTGTCGATCTCTGAGGGTGTCCTGTCGTGATCCGCTCCCCGGTCATGGTGACTGCATTGCACCTTCCCAGAATTCCTCTCAGCCACATATCTGCCCCCACCCTCTGATTTGGGGTAAGGTTAGGGGAATGGGTCTGGATGGGATGCTGTTTGGAAGGTTGGCATGGACTGGATGGGCCAAATAGCCTGCTTCCACATTACACAGATTCTGTGATCACTTTTCCTTGGAAATGCAATCCCTGGTAATGCCAACTCTGATATAGGAAAGGAATGACTTGTCTTTACATAGCGCCCCTTTTCTTTTGGGTGCCAAGCATCTCCCAAAGTGTTTTGCAGTCCATTAAGGATGTACAAAGAAGTGTTTTTTCTAAAAAAAAAAATCATGGGATGTGGCATTGCCTGCTAGGGCCAGCATTCACTGCTGATCCTTCATTGCCCTGGAGGAGGCGGTAGTGAGGTGCTGCTTTGAACCACTGCAGTCCTTGATGTACACCCATAGAGTTGGGGGTGGAATCCAGGGTTTTGATATTTCGACACAGTATCATTCCGAGTCTCAAAGGTCTACATTGAGTTGTAATTATTGGAAGCGGGGAGCCACTTTGTGCGTAGCAAGATCCCATCAGCATCCACATAATGAGGGCCTGTTTGCAGGATAAGTATTGACTCCCTTCTTATTCCTTGTAGTAGTGTGATGCAAACTTTTACATCCCACCTGAAGGAGATATCAGGGTCTGATCTCAGCATTTCATGTAAAAGACAGAATCTCTGACTGCGCAGCACTCTGTTTGAGAGTTTTTTTAATATTTCAAAAATATACTTTATTCATAAAAAATATCTTGGATGCATAGTACCTAATGCAGTTCGGTTCTGTACAGTTCCATATGAAGAAACAAACAAACAGTTCTGAGGAGGGGTCACTCGACCCAAAACGTTAACTCTGATTTCTCTCCACAGATGTTGCCAGACCTGCTGAGCTTTTCCAGCAATTTCTGTTTTTGTTCCTGATTTACAGCATCCGCAGTTCTTTTGGTTTTTATTAAATTTCTCAAAAAATGTTTCTAACTAGTAATATTAAAAGGACATTTATTTTTCTCTCCCCCCCCCACCAACCTCTCTCTCTCTCTCTCGCCATCAGTAATGTTCTGAATCTTTAATTGCTGGAGATTTCAGTGCAGTGCTGGAGGGCTGGAATCCTTACAGTGTAAATGTGCATCTCACCAGCATCTCTCTCTCCCTCTCTCTTTGTCAGTAATTGTGCTTCCAGCAAGATATTCATCTAGCTGCTTTTTGTTTTTAAAAGTAAGCCTTAACCCTCCTAAGCCTCAATGTTCTTACGTGAACAAAGTTTCCAAAACCAAAATATTTGCATCGTGTTATTAGATTAGAATTTGAGATGTGGGTGGTACCACATAACATTTTGTAATCTCTGGTATTCTTGGAAGAAGCTCTGTTGTTGTCAGATATTTGATTTGGCAGCTAAGTGACTGCTGAGTTAACCCTTTACCTCTGGGTCTGCATTGCGTGTAATCAGATAGAAATTCCTGGTTTCTTTTAATATGTTGTGGACTTTCTGAATGATCCTGTTAAGTCATGTATGAGATCACTTGTGTATGATTGATCCATGAATTAGTTTTTTGTTTGTGTGTGTCTGTGTGTGTGTGTG
>NW_025974877.1:0-8245 GCF_021869965.1 Rhincodon typus
TATGTGTATGTGTATATGTGTGTGTATGTGTCTGTGTGTGTGTTTGTATGTGTGTGTATATGTGTGTCTGTATGTGTGTGTATATGTGTGTGTGTATATATATATGTGTGTGTATATCTGTTTGTGTATATGTATGTGTGTGTATATCTCTGTGTGTATATGTATATGTGTATATGTTTGTGTGTGTGTGTATGTGTATATGTGTGTGTCTATGTACCTGTGTGTGTGTGTATATGTGTGTGTGTGTATATGTGTGTGTATATGTGCATGTGTGTATGTATGTGTGTGTATGTGTGTGTGTATATGTGTGTATGTATGTGTGTGTGTGTGTTTGTGTATATGTGTGTGTCTGTGTGTATATGTGTGCATGTGAGACTGTGAGAGTGTTTCTGTGTTAGTGTGTGTGTGTACATGTGTGCGTGTGAGACTGTGAGAGTGTGTCTGTGTTAGTGTGTGTGTGTATATGTGTGCGTGTGAGACTGTGAGAGTGTGTCTGTGTGTGTGCGTGTGTGACTGTGAGAGTCTGTGTGTTCGAGAAAGAGAGTGGGGCTGCTAGATCATCAGGTTGAGCCAGTTGCTCATTCTGCAAAGTGTTATCCACATTGCCTTCCATTCTCCTCCAGCTCATGAATACGCAATGGAAATGGGCAATGGCTGTAGCATACATTGGTGGAGGTGGTTTTATTTTTGCCTGATGAAATGGTTTCCACTTGTGAGCGATATGAGGCCCTTCAAGGAACAATTGTAATAAGCAGGCATTTACATAGGACAGTTCAAGACATTTGTAATCATTTTATGTTGCATGTGAAACACTCATAGTGTCCAACTGTGTGGGATACAAATCCTGGCCACAAGAAATTTTCATCATGTCATTTGATCATTGCAGATTGGTCATTATCATCTCTGTGAAGCAGGATTAATCACAAGCGACTTTAAAACTGTCAACACAATTCCTGGTGATATTCAGCATTCTCATGGGCTGCACAAGGGCACAGAGTTGAATTCCTCTCAACTCAACTCTTAAATTTTCTCCAACATGTTCTGATGTGTAATGCTGCTTTTCTTAGGTTAAGAACAAGTTATTAGTAACCTGGCCTACAATACAATCTTCAACTAATGTTTGTGCTGCTTGGGTTGGGCAAAGTAAGTGGGAGAAGGTTAAGAGGAGAGTTGAGGATTTCTTTTCACCTAGAGGATGGTGTGAGTCTGGAACTCACTGCCTGAAAGGGTGGTTGGGTCAGAACCTCATTACTTTAAAGTAGATTTTCACTCACGTTGCCAAATCCTCCAGGGCTATGGGCCCAGAGCTGGAAAATGGGATTAGTACAGTCAGATCATTGTTAACCAGCATGGACAAGATGGGCCAAATAGTCTCCTTCTATATTGTAGACGTCTTTGCATCTATGACTCTAAAACTCACGAGAGCTCAGAGAGAGAAACTCTCCATGAAACTCCCTGAAATTGATACTTAGCAATTTCTGATAATACTCAGCCATTTTGTCCACTTGGGCACTGCATTTTTAATAATGTATTGCCTTTGTAATGGGACACAGAGGAGAATTACTGGAATGATCCTATCAATGAGAAACTTTAGCTTCTGGGGCTCCTACTGAAATTGGTAAAATGGGGTTGTTCCCTTTAGAGCAAAGAAGGGTGAAAAGGTGTTCAACACAGATTTTTAAAATTATTGTTTTTTGAAAAAGGAGAAACATTTTCCACTCCAGTGATGTGTTTCCTTGGGTCAAAGCCACTGCCAAGAGGATATGTTCTGCATGCTTCCCTACATGTTAGATCATGTAATATAAATGACGAAGTGTTGAGACAGATATCTTGAAGTTATTTGTTTTTGTTCATGGGATGTGAACTCACCATTACTGGCTGGGCCAACATTTATGGTCATTTTTAATTGTCCTAGAGAAGATGGTAGTGTGCTGCCTTCTTAAATCGGTACAGTCAATGGGGTGTATATACACCCGCTATGCTATAGAGATTGACTTCCAGGATTTTGACCCAGTGGCATTGAAGGAAAGGTAATATAGTTCCAAGTCAGAGTGGCGCATGATTTGGTGTGGAAATTAGTGGTTGTGTTCCCATGCGTCTTCTGCCCTTGTCCTTCTTGAGGATAGACCTCACAGGTTTGGAAAGTGCTATCTGAAGACCCTTGGTTAATTCTGTAATCAATCTTGTAGATAGCACAGCCTGTTTCCAGTATGTATTAGCGGTGAAGGGAGTGAATGCTGAAGTTGTCGGATGGGGTGTCAATCAAGTAGGCTGCTTTGTACTGATGGTGTCAAACTTCTTGAATGTTGTTGGAGCTGCATTCATCCAGATAAGTGGAGATAAGGGACAGCGCAGTGGCTCAGTGGTTAGCACTGCTGCCTCGCCCCAGGGACCCAGGTTTGAATCCAGCCTCGGGTGACTGTGTGGAGTTTGTACATTCTCCCTGTGTCTGCATGGGGTTCCTCCGGGTGCTCTGGTTTCCTCCCGCCGTCCAAAGATGTGCAGGCTAGGTGGACTGGCCATGCTAAGTTGCCTGTAGTGTTCAGGGATGTGCAGGCTAGGTAGATTAGCCGTGGAAAATGTAGGGTTACGGGGATAAGGTGTGTATTGATGGGATGCTCTTCAGAGGGTCAGCATGCTGGTCCTGATGGGATGCTCTTCAGAGGGTCAGCATGCTGGCCCCAGCATGGGCTAAATGGCCTGCTTCCGCTCTGTGGGGATTCTATGATTCTAATATTCATCACACTCCTGATTTGTGCCTTGTAGGTAGTGGGCAAGTTTTGTGGAGAGAGAGGGTAAGTCACTCATTGAAGAATTCTTAGCTTCTGACCTGTTCTTGTGACCATAGTATTCATATGGCTGGTTCAGTTCAGTTTCTGGTCAATGGTAACCCCAGGATCTGGATAATGGGGCCTTTTAATGATGTGATTTCCCATTGTTGAGGGTGGGGCATTCTACCTTCTGTTTGTTGTTTAATTATTCACCACTGGATGTGGCAGAACTGCAGAGCTTAGATCTGACCCCTTGGTTAGACCTTACTACATCTGCTCTATAGCATTCAAGTAATTCTGTGATATAGTTTCATCATTTTTAGGTATGTCTGGCGCTGCTCTTGGTATACTGCCCTACACATTTCTTTGAATGACTGTTTATTCATAACACCAGCTGTTGTAAGATCTCAGGCTTATGCATAGTCTGGGTCCTGTGATGTTATGGTTACATTACTCTAACTGTAAGACTGTAAGACTCCACAAAGCTGACTGACTATATACTGCACTGACTTGCTTGTACCAAGACTACTGCTGAAGACTTTTATACTGGAATGTCAGATGTCATAGTGTCATCTTATTGTCTTACAGGTAAACACCCTTTTGATGATCTATACCAGGAGGCTTGTTGACCAGACTCAAGGGAATCGGAAACGAATCACTGAACAGATTGTTTTTAACTAGTGAGTCGTTGACAGTAATTATTGTTAGCAGGAACGTATTGCCTGAGAAGCAGGTGAAGGCAGATTTAATTAAAAGATATTTCCTCATCTGCCCTTTAATCCTTCAAACAATTATTAAGCCAGCTAAATGGAGGATTGGTTTTCTTAACTTGGGTAGAGTTTTGGATTCTTGGATTAGGATTTAGCTGAGTGTATGCAATGTACATGGAGGGACTAGGTATGGGAGATGGAACTATGTAGGATGTTTATATAGCTTATTAGCACTGCAACATGCTGTGCAATCAATGTGATTGGACATATGGAAGGGTATATTTGTGATTTTGTTACACCTAATTCTTTTCATGATTAAGTAATGCTGCAATAAATGCTAATTTTAAGAGTATATAGTCAAAGGATAATGAAGAATCATAGAAAATGTATGGCAGACTGAAGGCCACTTGGCCCATCATCTTCATGCTGGTTAATGACAAGATATGCAGTCTCATCCCACCAAGGCTATATTCTTATAGGTCAAAGCTGTACAAGTAGGTTCCAGTTCCTTTTCAATCTGCTGACAGTTTCTGCCTCCACTGCCCTTTCAGGCAATACATTCCAGGTCTCTATCACCCCCTGGGTGGAAGCATGTTTCTTGATCTCCTCTTTAGTTGACCAAAAAATTAATTTTGTCAGCTGTATGCAGAATTGGTTTTCTAAGGTTGGGTAGAACATTTTTTGGTTGAATGGCATTTAGGGGGAATTAACCTCTCATAAAAGCATTTTGGACAATATGATTGGTTAACTTGACTTTGGTTTATGAGTCAGAAAGATAAACAGTGCCAATGGATGTAACTGATGAGGTTGAAACTACGTTGAACACAATGGTCACATTGATGGTGAGATGGAATTAAAAACACAAGAAATGTCAACATCAAAAATATTTCAATTTGTTCAGATCATGAGGCTTTGACTCCACCACTATCAACACAAACCTGGTATTCAATGACTTGTGTAATTTGGCTCCAGCATTATTAAGAAGAACCTTGTATTCAATGACCTATGTAATTTGACCACTTGTTAAGCGCATCTAGTGCAGAACAAATGTGCCACAATTGATTTCTTAGCAAAAATCCTGTTTACTGCAAATAACAGGCTGCATACTTTGCTTTGGCTTGATAAAGTGTATGATCTAGCAAACTACTTAACATACGTGTTGCAAAACATCATTAAAAGCTACTTTTGATCCTTAAATGGTTGCCATTCAGACCTTAGCAGAACTCCCCAATAGCAATATGAGATCATCAATTCCAAATGTCACAAGGTTTCAAATGAATGTACATTGACAGCAATTTCTTGGGCGTGAATTTCATGATCTAATTCACAGGCTTGTTCACCAAACATGGCGACCTATCTGTGAAATAGCCTCATGGCACTAATTATAGACAAAAGGTGAGGCGATGGCCTTGTGGTATTATCACTGGACTGTTAGTTCATAGACTCAGGTAATGTTCTGGAGGTGTTGGTTTGAAGCCAGTCATGGCAGATGGTGGAATTTGAATTCAATAAAAATCTGGAATTAAAAGTCTTATGATGACCATGAAACTGTTGCTGACTGTTGGGAGAAAAACCCACCTGGTTTACTATTGCCCTTTAGGGAAGGAAACTGCCATCCTTACCTGGTCTGGCCTACACGTGACTCCAGACCCGCAGCAATGTGGTTATCCCTTAACTGGCCTCTGCGCAATTAGGAAGAGCAATAAATGCTAGCCAGGCTAGTGATGCCCTCATCCTGTGCATGAGTAATAGAAATTATGGACAAGTGCTTTCATAAACCTGTGACCAATTTAGCTTGTGGTGCCTCCTTTCCAAATAATTTAACGTCCCAGGCCAGGTAAATGACCACACATAACAAATTGAAGCCAACACAGCACCAGAAAGAAAAATTGTCATGTTTTGAGAATCAACCGCAAGAGGCTGGAATACAAATAAATTGTGTATGAAAATTGTGGCATTATGGTCAGCCCAGAGGAGAATCCCATGCTGAGGAAGTTCATGGGAATGAAGTCAGACAGGAGCTATAAAAAATGAATGCAATTCATCCACCAGTACAGTAATGAGCTTCAACACTTTACTTTCCATTGTACAGCTGGGAAAGCCATTCTATCAATCCCAAAATTCAGAAGAATGCCTTTACACAAAATGATTGGCATTTGGAACTCACTACGGCAAAGATAACTGAGGTGTCCAAATGGCTTCTGTGATCCTTATGATGCAGCTAGACTTTCATTCTCATTCATGTCCACAGGGATAGAACAGGGCAGTGGGAATAATTAATCGCTCTCTCAGAGAAACAGCACAAAGACAATGGGCTGGAAGGCCTCCTTCCATGCTGTATAATTCTCCCTGTGACCTCCCCTCTGGCATTTTGGGGTCAGAGACGTTAAGACTGAGAATGTTTATCACTTCTTCTAAATGCATGGGTTGTGACTTTTCCTGAAGTTGTTTCATAACAAACAAAGCTAAAGCTGAGATCGAGAATGTAAAGTGAATCTGGGTCTTACCATCTACAAGTAATCAATGTAACTTCAAAGATTCTGCGTGACAGGTTAGTGCTTATGGGGGTATGTATAAACTCTCAGAATACAAAGATGGTTTGCTGTGTATAATTGGATTGTCTGCTAATAGCTGCTGGTGTACAGGGTCGAGGTGATCTTTAATTCTTCTGTCGTCCTTTCTCCCTAAGTAACTGTTGAAGTACCTGTCTGTACACATTTTTACTGACAATTTCCAATGCTGTTTGTTTTTAACCCATCCCAGTTTTACATTTTCTGATAATTGTTCTCCCCTTGCCCCACAGCCTTCTCCCCTCTCTATTCAAAGAGAAACAAAACAAAACATTGAACCCAATGCAAGCTCTCAATAATAGCAGGAAGCCAGTCTGACAGCATTGTCGCCAACATTATCACAGCTTCTTGTGCACTATTGAATTGAGTCCTATTTTCAATGACCCATTGCCCTATCTTGACAGCCAAGTATTTTTGAGGAAGAACCTGCAAATGGTTCAGGTCTGGAATGCACTGCCTGTAAGTGTGGATGCAAATTCAATTGTGTGTTCAAAACAGCGTTTGACTATTAAATAAAAAGGAACAACAATGGATGAAAATGTAGATGGGTAGGTTAGTAAATTTGCAGACAATACAAAGGATGGTGGAGTTGTGGATAGCGTAGAAAGTTGTCAAAGAATACAGTGGAATATAGATCAGTTGCAGATATAGTCAGAGAAATGGGAGATGGGGTTTGATCTGGCTATGTGTGAGGTGCTGCACTTTGGGAGATCAAATGTTCAGAAAAAGTATACAGTTAATGGTAGGACTCTGAACAGCATTGACGTATAGAGGGATCTTGGGGTAAAATCCACAGCTCCCTGAAAGTGGCCACGCAAGTGGATAGGGTGGTTAAAGAAAGCATACGGCATGCTTGCCTTTGTTGGTCGGGGAATTGAGTACAAGAGATAGGATGTCATATTACAGCTTTATAAGACTTTGGTTAGGCCACACTTAAGAGTATTGTGTTCAATTCTGGTGGTCACATTAAGGAAAGATGTGGGGATTTGGAGAGGATGCTGAAGAGGTTTACCAGGATGCTGCCAGGACTAGAGAGTAAGAGCTATAAGGAGAGGCTAGAAAAACTCAGGTTGTTTTCTCTATAGCAGTGGAGGCTGAGGGGCAACCTGGTAGATGTATATAAAATTATGAGATGCATAGATAGGGTTAACAATCAGAATCTTTTTCCCAGATTTGAAATGTCTAATACTAGGGGGCAAGCATTTAAGGTAAGAGGGGGAAATTCAAAGAAGATGTGAGGGGCAAGTTTTGGACACAGAGTGATAGGAGTCTGGAGCGCACTGCCAGGGGTGCTGGTGGAGGCAGATGCAATAAGGGCATTTAAGGGACTTTTAGATAAGCACATGAATATGTAAGGGGCAGGGATATGGACCAAGGGCAGGTAGAAGGGATTTGTTTCATTTGGAGTCATGTTCTGCACAGCATTGTAGGTCAAAGGGCCCATTCCTGTGCTGTAGAGAGTTGTGGAGTAAATAGGATAGACCAAGGCTCCAACATTAGGTCAGATGCTCGTTTGGAGAGCTGGTGCAGACACGGTGGGCCGAATGGTTTCCTTCTGTTGTTTATTTGTGTGCATCGTTGGCCAAACCAGCATTTATTGTCCATCCCTAATTGCCCAGAGGGCAGTTAAGAGTTGCTGTCGGTCTGGAGTCACATGTAGGCCATACTAGGTAAAGACAACAGATTTCCATCCTTCGAGAACTTCAGTGAATCAAATGGATATTTATGACAATCACCAATGGTTACATGTTCACCGCTGGGCTAGCTTTTTAATTCCAGATTTTTTTATTGAATTCTAATTTTACCAGTTGCCATGGAAGAATTATGAATCCACGTTCCCAGATCACTAGTCCAGTTACATTACATCTATGGCACCACTGTCCTTGTATTCTATGTTAACGGATTGCAGAACGATTGTTATGTGTGGCTTGTTAGCAACATCCTCACATTCTGAGGGTACGGATTCATGTCCTACTGTATAGCTGATGGTGTTGTCTTCTGGGTGTGGGCTTGATCTTTTCTTTCAGATGAAAGTGAATGATCTGAGGGCATATTGAAACACTGGGAAATATTCTCTGGTAGACTAGTCAATATTTATGCCTCAACTGACATCATTAAAATAAACTACCGGGTCTGTACAATTTTTTTTTAATATTCATTCATGGGATGTGGGTGTTACTGGTTGAGCTTCATT
>NW_025974878.1:0-8245 GCF_021869965.1 Rhincodon typus
ACTCTCTCCGTGACTCCCTTGTCCGCTCCACACTCCCCTCCAGCTCCACCACACCCGGCACTTTTCCCTGCAACCGCAGGAAGTGCTACACCTGCCCCCATACCTCCTCCCTCACCCCCATCCCAGGCCCCAAGAAGACTTTCCACATCAAGCAGATGTTCACCTGCACATCTGCCAATGTGGTATACTGCATCCGCTGTACCCGGTGTGGCTTCCTCTACATCGGGGAAACCAAGCGGAGACTCGGGGACCGCTTTGCAGAACACCTATGCTCGGTTCGCAATAAACAACTGTACCTCCCAGTCGCGAACCATTTCAACTCCCCCTCCCATTCCTCAGACGACATGTCCATCCTGGGCCTCCTGCAGTGCCACAACGATGCCACCCGAAGGTTGCAGGAACAGCAACTCATATTCCGCTTGGGAACCCTGCAGCCCAATGGTATCAATGTGGATTTTACAAGTTTCAAAATCTCCCCTCCCCCTACTGCATCCCAAAACCAGTCCAGCTCGTCCCTGCCTCCCTAACCTGTTCTTCCTCCCACCTATCCCCTCCTCCCACCTCAAGCCGCACCTCCATCTCCTACCGACCAACCTCATCCCGCCCCCTTGACCTGTCCGTCCTCCCTGGACTGACCTATCCCCTTCCTAACTCCCTACCTACACTCACCTTTACTGGCTCCATCCCCGCCTCTTCGACCTGTTTGTTTCCTCTCCACCTATCCTCTCCTCTATCCCTCTTCTATCCGCCTCCCACTCTCTCCCTATTTATTTCAAAACCCCCTTCCCCTCCCCCTTTTCTGATGAAGGGTCTAGGCCCGAAACGTCAGCCTCTCTGCTCCTATGATGCTGCTTGGCCTGCTGTGTTCATCCAGCCCTGCACCTTGTTGTTAAGGTATAAGTGCAGTTGCAATTCTCTCAGATAGATATCCTTTTGATAGAATTGCAATAGTAAATCCTGTGCAACTGAGTTACAAAGCACATTAGCAATAGGAGCCTACTTTATCAAATAATTGCCAACAATCCCCAAAGAAGGCAAATACAGTCATGGCAATCTCATGGATGAATTCAATTGTGTATGATAGCTTTGAAGGTTCTTCATATTGTACAGTGTGAAAAGGAAGAGCATTTACTGCAGTTAAATTAAAAGAGATGTGCCACAGTCTTTGCATTCAGAAACCTTGATTCCCCTGATCGAAAACTACCATGCTTTCAAAGTTGGTATCAACATATCAGATCAATTAAAGCTGTCACTTATTATTTCTACCTGTTATAATGCAATTGATAAACGGGAACCTGACAACTCAATGAGTAGGACAATACAACTCTAACAAACAAAGTGACTGTATGGAATCATAATCCACCAATGTTAAACAATATAATTGGCTGTGTTTAAGAAGATATATTTGACATCATTTCATTAAGTACAGACATGATTCTACAAGGAACAAACGTTAGGAAGATTATCTGTAAAGGAAATGAAGGCCTGTCCCTAAATTGTTCGCACTGTACCTTAACTACAGCTAATTATTTTGATGTGTACAGGATTCATAAATATTGACTCCTTATCTAGACCTGATGTAGACCATCATAGATATCCAGAAATCATTTTAGACCAAATTTAGAGTCTGAGAGTCATTGACAGAGCAGGAGGACTGAAAGATAGTTTTTTTTAAATTTGAATACTACCTACAGCATTCTCCTTGCATTACACTGAACAAGTCAAGGGGGCAAACTAAATCCTTTTTTCATTCCATACTTGCGTTGTGTTGAATTTAAAGGGGGTGAGATTGTCCACTTAATAAATAAATACTTCACTCTCTATAATGTGATGTAAGAAATAAGCCAGCCAGCTTCCTTAAGTTTACAAGTAAAGAATTTTATTTCTAATGCCCACTCAAACAAAGATGCAGAAATTATTAACAGAAACAGTAAAGTATACAAATAAATCTAACTACTTACTAATGCAAAAATAATACACACAACACCCTCCCGCTGTCCCAAAATATGTCACAGCAATATCACTTAATTTCACATTTGCAGCCAGCAGTTCAGATAGTGGAACTACATGTTGCTTAGACAACAGATATGACATGGAACCTGCACTTGGTAAGACACCAGGCCCAGGATGATGCCAGTGCTGAGTTCAAGGCTTCTGAACAAATCAGTTTAAACTTGCGTGCACTAATACTTTCCTCTTGGAATGGGCATGAGTATGAAACGGAGCAGAGGTTACACAGAGCAGGGAAATGAAGACAAAAGAGGAGGAAAGGAGTCCCAGCAGGAGGGTCTATCTGTATAGGGTGTTCAGGAGGTACACAACTATTGTATTTATCCAAAGGATTTTGACTAAGCTTGACTTTTCAATTGGATCTTTTTCTTTCAGCAGTCTTAAAGACTTCCATAACCCATTTTTGGGGTTGGCACAGAGGGTGGCATTTGCCCAGTCCTGTGACTGTAATATTCTTGCTCTCATTAAGCTGTTAAAGAATATTTATGGAGTCTACTGAGGTGAGAAGAACATTAAGTTCCTTCAGGAAACATTCTATTGTAGAGGCAGGAATGGAGAGTAAGGCCATGTGACATTATGTCACTTCCTGTGATGATGCATACCATGTCTCATTAGCTTATGACACAGTTGAGTATCAACCTTTTATAATCCCATAATGATGACCTTGGACGTGGGTAGAGAGGAGCTTGGGAAAAAAGTGGGGTTTCATGTTGTGATGTGCCAACATCAGGGGAAGTTTCCAATAGGCAGACAGAGACAAAGATCGGTTGCTTACACCATGTAAGCAGGCAGCACATGAAGTTCATTATGGTCAAGGGACACATTTTGCGGGCACTCTAGCATTTTGCTGCTAGTGAGTGTCTCCCTCGAAACAAACCATTAAAATAGAGGTGGCCTGCTGGCTCATGAGGAACCAAGGCCAATGACTCAATTTCCCAAGAAGGAGATCACTATCAGGAAAACCAGTAGCCATGACCATGATTATGTATTCAGAAGGATTTCTGCTTCCTTTTTTGGGGTTTAGCAGCTCCCCTCTCCTAATAAACTTTAAATATACTTCTCTGAGGGTACCTCCGAGTTGAGGTGTCCTTACCTGCTTTGCAATGCTCACCTGTCTTGGTGGGGCTGGTGAAACTCCAGAGCTGGCAGCCCAGAGGTTGAGCATAACTGTTGGACCTAATAGGACAACCACAATGATGGCATCAGACAGAAGTCCCCCCCCCTCCCACCTGTGACAGATATGCCATTGGACGCTCTGCTGGTAAATGAAGTCTTAGGATCCTCATCTGATCCTGATGTCAAGGTCCCAAAATCAAAAGTGTTGAATTTCTGTATGTTTTGAAAGAGCATGGCAACAACAGAATATAGCTCAGCTTCATCGATGTCTTTCTTAATTGTTTTTCCATTGAAAGATGGAGAGCAGCAGATGCCTAAAGATAGTCATATATTTTCTCAGAAAGCAGAATAGACAGAATAATTGAATGTTTCTAAGGCAGAGGTAGAGTATGGATTAACAAAGGAGTCAAAGAATATTAGCAAAAGGCAGGAAAATAGAGTTGACACTACAATGAGATCAGCTGTGAACTTATTGAATGGTAGCGTAAGGTTAAGGGGCTGAAGGGCCGATTCCTTCCCTTAGTTCATTTGTTCATATGAAAATACATTGCATTCCAAATTGCAGTAGACATTTTAATTCTTTGAGATCTTATGTTGTAACTTGACATTTGTTGAAAATACAAGATCAGAGATGGTGTTATAAAGAGTGAGGAGATGGTACTTTGTTCATAGGATCTCATGTGAGAAAGTGAATGCTGAACCTCAATATCCCAAGGGCAACTCTATAATTAAATACTCACATTGAAAGTTTAAAGGAAGGAATAATGGAAAATTGCATTCTTAAAGCTATCATCATCTTCTGAAAAAATAGAGCTTTGACAGCTCCTGTACCTCTAGGAAACATTTTACAAAGGAAATCAAAAATGATGTTTGATAGGTCATTAGAAATTGTATTGTGTTTCTCCATTAAACAGCTTTACACTCATTATAAGTGCAATGTCTATTCAAACTTTTAATCAGCAATTGAGCTTTTGGATAATATTATTACAAATTTCTACTTTTTTCATTTCCTCAGTTATGCAAAATGCCTGAACTCATTTTATTATGCTAATGCAATGTCTTGGATAAGAGGTATTAACATGAAAATATTTTGTTTTTCTCACTATTTAGATTCAGCATTAAGATTGTTTATACCATTGGCACATGATTTCACAGAGTGAGATTAAGAAACTCAAGTATTTTTATTCAAGGACTTTATCAAAAGCAAATAACAATAACTAATCAGAATCGTCTGTCACAGGCACAGACTTCCATAAGTCATGTGTATTATGTCTAACTGAAAGTAATTGGGAGTAAGTTGATGAACCAGACTTATAGAGAATTATAACATGGGCTAGAATATTGAGGGCACCCCAGTGACATGGGCTATGGAGAAAATATGACAGAAACGTGGGATAGTCCAGAGAAGCTTATTTCAACATTAGGAATAACTCACTCCCTTTTTAAACTATATTCTAGGTGTCAAGGCAAGATTCTTGCTAGGGAGCAGTGTGTTGCCTATTAAAGGAGAGTGTTGTTTGATAATTAACTGCACATCTCACCTCATCAACATGCAGCTTCCAATCCCACCACATGCTGTCAGTAAACTAGATGTTGAGAATTCTTGACATGGAGGTCAGAGCGGGCAACGGGTAATGCCAACTCACCGCTGGCTGCAAGAGCCTCCATGTTGGTCATTACGTAACAGCATCTCAGGGCACAATCCACGGGCACCAACTGCATGCATCTCTTGTCCACAAACACTGGCACCTGATATTTGCTAACTCCTCGGTACAGGGATCAATGATTACAGGGAAATGACAGGAAAGTGGACGTGAGGAATGTTGGATCAGTCATGATCCTATTGAATGGCATAGCAGGCTCGAGGGGCAAGGGGCCTACTTCTGTTCCATTTTTTATGGTTATATGGTCTCAAGATCCTCATGGTACCTCTCTAATTAATTTCAGGATGCTTGGGAAGTACAGGCCTATACTGCAGTGAGCACAAGTAACTAGCATTGAAAAGTTGCTGCAAGGATAGTTTGCATGCAGGGGTAGCCATCTAGCTCGTGAATTGGAGCAGGCTGCAACTTGGATTTTATCATTTGCTCCCTTAGTGGTTGCCCCTTAGCGCCTATCTATACATTTACAGCATCCATACCTTGCCTCGCCATGCCAATTATACAGTCACACAATCAGACAGATTGCCTTGTTGGTCAGCTGTCCTCAGTCAAGGGGGCAGCCATCTTGCTGTATGGCACCACACTACATTAATCTCATGCCTGTACCATACATCAGCAGCTTACACAGTAACACATGAAATGTGCAGCGAGCAAGCAGCCACATTTCAAAGTTTGAGGGGAATAGTCCTCTCCTAAGCCATCGGTCAGGGGGTCCCAGCACAGTAAGTCAAGGACAGCCTCGGACACACCAGTCCAGGGGTTTGGCCACTGTGCACCTTCCAGTCAGGGTGTTCTTGATCAGTGGATCCTGCTTTTGTAGTTTGGGGAGTGAGTCATGCTCATTCCCGTGGGTCCATTGTGGCCAGTCTGGGGCATCCATTCACGAGTTAGTGGTATGGTGTCTCAGATGAGTCAGTAGGCAATGTAGAGGCCTAGCAAGGTTCTGAGAGGTTGGGGGAGAGCGAGAGCAAGCGAATGACAATGTTGCAGGCAATAACGAGAGTGACAGAGCATGAGCTTTGGGTGGGAGGTAGGTGCAATAAGCAGAGATAGATTGAGTGTGAAACAGTGGAGGGAAGAATGTGGCACTTATGCTGGCAGTGCCAAGAAGGTCCTTGTGGCACTGCTGGACATTTATCCAGACTGTTGAGAAAATGCTGATCTGGTTGGTGGTCACAGACAGAGTCTGGTGGCATGGCCTGGTCTGTTCATCCTGGGAGAAAAGGACTCCTGTTGTTTGTAACATGATGTCCACCAGGACATCCAGGTCACTGCCCGAGAATCGCAGCTCCATTTTTCCCTTCTTTGACATCTTCAGAATAGTTGTCTGTCACTGAGCTGGGCAGCTTCAGAATGCCAGTATTGCACAGCAACCTTTAAAGTTGGCATAGGTGCTAGGAAGACTGTTCTGTCAGCGGATATCTGGTGAGTGGTGAGTTCTTTCTGGAATAGTGAGTGGCAGAGTTGAGCTACATAAGGCAACAGAGGCACCGGGAACCAGATCATCCCCAATGGACTACAATCCACATTCAAGCCTTCCCAATTTGGCCCCAACCGTGATAATATCTACACTCATGGTATTGAGATCCTTCAGAAGCGTTTCTCCCTGCGACTCCTGAAACACACACTTGCAGCAATGCGCCGGCATCTCCAGGCACTACAATCAAGCCTACCCCAGCTCAGAGCCTCCCTCTCCCAGACCTGCAAAGGACCTCTCCTGTTTTTTATTCTTCGTAGGATCCACAATCTGAACTCCCAATTCTACTCAGCTTTATTGGACACTAAAAACCGTAAGTACAGTAAACTTACTGGTGCCTACCACCCAAAACGGGCTTCCTCCACCCCCCAAATCCCCAGCCGTACCCAGGACCTTCCCCACAATGGGTCCGCCGCCATTGGCCATGAGGCCACTATCGGAGAACCCACAGATGACGTCACATCCGTCACCGCCGGGTTCCCCACTTCCGAGACAGCAAACACCATCGCTGCCGTCGCCACCGACACTGAAGTCGCGACCACCCTCACCGCTACTGCCGCCGCCTACCCCGCTCCTCCTACCTCCGACGCCGCTCCGCCCATCACTGACGTGGACGCAACTCCACCCACCGCCGGCGCAACTCCGTCCACCGCTGACGCCGGCACAACTCCGCCCACCGCCGACGCAACTCCGCCCACCGCCGACGCCGACGCAACTCTGCCCACAGCCTCCACAGCCAGCAGCTCCAGAGGAGACAGCAGCACCCAGCCCTGCCAAGTCTTCACCATCCCGCCAGACCTACCCCTTACTGAGGACGAACGGTCAGTCCTCAGTAAAGGGCTCACCTTTGTCCCCCTCCACCCACAGATCAACGAATACCGCTCACGCTTGGACATAGAGCAGTTTTTCTGCCGCCTCCGCCTCCATGCTTACTTCTTTAACCGTGAACCTAACCCTCCCTCTACTGACCCCTTCTCCCACTTCCAACACACCCCCTCCTCCTGGACACCACCCCAAGGCCTCCTACCCTCCCTCGACCTCTTCATCTCCAACTGCCGTCAAGACATCAATCGCCTCAACCTCTCCACCCCTCTCACCCACTCCAACCTCTCCCCCGCAGAACGTGCAGCCCTCCGCTCCCTCCGCTCCAATCCCAACTTCACCATAAAACCCGCGGACAAGGGAGGCGCAGTTGTAGTATGGCGCACTGACCTCTACATCGCCGAGGCCAGACGCCAACTCTCCGACACCTCCTCCTACCGCCCCCTTGATCATGACCCCACCCCTGAGCACCAAACCATCATCTCGCAAACCATCCACAATCTCATCACCTCAGGTGACCTCCCACCCACGGCCTCCAACCTCATCGTTCCCCAACCTCGCACTGTCCGCTTCTATCTCCTTCCCAAAATCCACAAACCTGAATGCCCTGGTCGACCCATTGTCTCCGCCTGCTCCTGCCCCACCGAACTGATCTCCAACTATCTAGACTCCATTTTCTCCCCCTTGGTCCAGGAACTCCCTACCTATGTCCGTGACACCACCCATGCCCTCCACCTCCTCCAGAACTTCCAATTCCCCGGTCCCCAACACCTCATCTTTACCATGGACGTCCAGTCCCTCTACACCTGCATTCCCCATGCAGATGGCCTTAAGGCCCTCCGCTTCTTCCTGTCCCGCAGGCCCGACCAGTCCCCCTCCACTGATACCCTCATCCGCTTAGCCGAACTTGTCCTCACACTCAACAACTTCTCTTTCAATTCCTCCCACTTCCTACAGACAAAGGGGGTAGCCATGGGTACCCGCATGGGCCCAAGCTACGCCTGCCTCTTTGTAGGTTACGTGGAACAATCCCTCTTCCGTACCTACACCGGCCCTAAACCCCACCTCTTCCTCCGTTACATTGATGACTGTATCGGCGCCGCCTCGTGCTCCCACGAGGAGCTCGAACAGTTCATACACTTCACTAACACCTTCCACC
>NW_025974879.1:0-561 GCF_021869965.1 Rhincodon typus
CCCCCCCCCCCCAACAAAAAACCTGCTGGCCCCTCTCCCCTCTCCCCTCCCTCCCCACCCCACCCAACCCCACCTCCAACCTCTGGACATGATAATGAAGGGGTTTTGTAATTTGAACCACCTTTTCGAACCATGTAATAGTTAATTGGACACAGCGTTGGATTTGAATTGATGCGTGTGTATGTATATAAACGTGTAATAAATATGGTTCCATCTCAGTACGTTCTGCCTCACACAACCCTGCCCCGCCGCCCCCCCACCGAGTCTGGCAGGGAAGAGGCCATTCAGCCCTCCCCCACCCCTCGAGCCTGTCACAGGCTCAATGAGCAGCGACAGACACACCAACCCACCGTCTGAAAACAGAAGCTACGCCTTCAGGCTTTAATGGTGCCATTTTCTCGATGAGCCGGGGAGTCTCATTCCCTGCGCCCCTTGTCTCCCCCCCCCCCCCCCCGTGCGTTCCCACCCCCCCCAACCGTATAAACGGACATGGATTTTGCGTGCATCCTGAGGTGCGAAGTTTCGGGGACAGGTCATTCTCTGCCAATGCGTAAACTGTCT
>NW_025974879.1:1373-1497 GCF_021869965.1 Rhincodon typus
CCCCCCCCCCACTCTCCGTGCGGTGCCAACCCCCCCAACCGTATAAACGGACATGGATTTTGCGTGTATCCTGAGGGGCGAAGTTTCGGGGACAGGTCATTCTCTGCCAATGCGTAAACTGTCT
>NW_025974879.1:2378-3069 GCF_021869965.1 Rhincodon typus
GCGAAGTTTCGGGGACAGGTCATTCTCTGCCAATGCGTAAACTGTCTCTTCGTTGTTGGGTTAGACCTGGCGATGCTCGAGGGCACGTTCTCACTGGGGGGGATGCAGGCCTGGGATTTGGTGGGGTGGTGGGGGAAGGCTGTGTACCCAACCCCTTCTCCTCTCGCGCTCAGATCTTCTCCACATAGTTTCCGGGGAGCAGACCTTCCTTCCCACGGATACGTCCGACCCACCATCCCGACGGATCTGTGGGGGGTGGGGGGTTAAAAGAGAGAGGGTTCAGCTCCTGTCCTACAGGGTCTCCAAATTCACCCCCTCCTCCCCCAGACACCGCTTTAACCTTGTTCCCCTCCAAGCAATCCAACTGCAGGTCTGGTTGATTCCGCCCTTCCCCTGGGAGAGGTCGGGGGAGAGAGAGAGAGACGGTCAGTGAGGGGAGAGAATGAGGCAGACAGGGACAGTAGGGAGGAGGGGTGGGGTGCAAGGGAGACCGGGAGGGCGAGGAAGGAGGCATGAGAGATGAAGAGCGAGTGGAGTGGGGAGTCAGGGAGACTGGTACTATGTTGAGTATAGGAGTTGGGAGGGTCATTTTGCGGGTGTACAGGACATTGGTTAGGGCCCCTTTTGGAATACTGTCATCAATTCTGGTCTCCCTGCTACAGGAAGGATGTTGTGAAAGGTGCAGGAAAGA
>NW_025974879.1:3336-7026 GCF_021869965.1 Rhincodon typus
TGGGGGGGTGGGAACAGGCTGAGCCCCTCACCTTCCCGGACGATGTCGATGATGTCGTCTGCGTTGAAGCTGAGCTCGTCAGTGTCCTGAGCATCGTAGGCGTACAGGGCCCGGCACTTCGCCTGCCTGGGCCTCACTCTCGGTTGTGGCTTCGCACGGCCCCCTCCAGGCACTGGCTTCACATCCATCGACATTCGCCTCTGGAGGCTGCGCAGGGAGGTGCAGATTCAGTCCTAACTGAACCCCAATAGCACTCAAATCCCCTGCAAACACACCCTCAGGGAGACCACCCTCCCCCACCCCCACTGAACATCAGGACCAGTGCTGAGACCGACTATTCAACCAGGAGGAGCTGCACGGTCCACGGGCAAAGCCTCCTGCAGCCGCATCTTCAAATTAAATATTGTTATCATAGGGATTAAACCCAGATCTTACACTCCCCGCACTACATCCCTCACCCCCCCCCCTGCCCCCGTCACCCTCCCTCACCCCCGTCGCCCCCTCCCTATCCCCTCTCTCGGAGTCTGAACCTGTTGGTGGGTGGGGAGGATGGGGGTGGAGGGATGGGGTGGGGAGGATGGGGGTGGGGGGATGGGTGGGGGTATCGGTGGGGGTGAGTGACCCATGACTTACCCAGCAACCCCCTGCTCAGGGACGTTCATGAAGTCGAGGTTCTGTGGTGCAGGCTGGGTCCGGGCTCGGGGACTTGCCCCCTGGCGGGGCAATGTGGGCTGCTCCATGCTGGTCTGCCTGCGTACAGTGAACCCCCGGCTCAGTCGGTCCCCCAGGGTCAACCGCGAGCCCTCGGTGGGGGTCTCTGACCCTCCGACACCTGGTGGGTTGGGGGGGGTGTAGAACAAGAGGGTGAGTCGGTCCTCCCCCTCCTGCTGCCCCCCCCCCCCCCCCCACACTGCCCTCGCCTCTCCCAGGCTGCCTTCACCTGTCCTGCGCTCACCACCCCTACCGTAGCCCTCACCTCCCTCGGCCATCAACCCCCCCAACGCCTTCGGATCCGCCTCTGGCCTTCACCTTGAGGTGGGTGGCGTCAGGAGTCAAACAAGAGGGTGAGAGGGTCCTCCAACTCCTCCTGTAGCCCCTCACCCCACCCTAAACCATCACCGTCACTCTCCCTCACCCTCATCCACCCCACCCCCAATCCCCTTCCTCCCCAGTCACCAACCTCTCACCGACTCTTGTCTCGAGCTCAGTCCCTGGCCCCTAGTGACGCTGTGATGGGAATTGGTGGGGGTGGGGGGAGGCGGGAGTTGCTAGAGCGGCTGGGATCTCCGGAGGTTACAGAGATGGGGAGGGGGTGTAGGGGGCTGGAGGGGGTGACGGAGATGGGGAGGGGGTGTAGGGGGCTGGTTTTGGAGGTAGGGGAGGGGTACTGACCCCCTCTGTTGTACCTGGAACGTACGGCCTCACATTGATGTACGTGCTCTTGCGTCTGTCTTTCCTGGTGGGTCCTGGAGAGGAACAGCACCATTTACTGTAAATCACAGCACCCACCCCAACCCAACCAACCTCAACCCTACCCAACCCAACCTCAACCCTACCTCAACCCAACCCAACCAACCTCAACCCAACCCAACCTCAACCCTACCCCACCCCAACCCTGACAATTACAGTCCGTCCCACTTACTCGGCACCACCGCACTGCCCTGTCGTTGCACAGAGCTGGCGTACAACCAGCCCCTGGCTTTAGACTGAGAGGTGTAGGAACAGAGGAGGCTGTTCAGCCCATCAAGTCTGCTCTGCCGCTCCCTGGCATTATGGCTGATCAGGTCACCCTCCACTCCATATTCCTACATAACTCTCGACTCCCTTCCTCAGTAAATATCTCTCTGAATATACTTAATGATTCTAGGGCAGAATGGGGGAGGGAGTGGAAACAGGGCCGAATGGCCTCTTTGCAAGCTGAGAAATGGATAATGATACAAGCAGTGAGAGTGTCCAGGCCTCAGGCTTCTGTCTGAGATGCACCATCCCCCGAATTTGTACCTGCCCACAACAACCTGCCCATCTCCAAAGCTCCAGTGCATTTCTCTAGCGTCCTTTCAACAGTTTGTGTTTATTCAACCTGATTTTTCGAACCAGCCCCTTCAGAGATGTTATTGCAACAGTATGGAGCAGGTGGGACTTGTCCCCGGGCCCCTCAGTCCAGGGGTAGGGACGCTACCGCTTGCCCCCACAAGAGCTGTCTGCCAGTCAACGATCCTCCCTGTTACAAAGCCTTGTGCGCACAGCAAGATCCCACAAATGGCAGAACATGACCGTGATCCAGAGGGTGCGCTCTCTCAGCGACGCAGCAAGAAACCATTTAGCCTCAGGACCCCCAGAGAAGTGGGTGGCCCTCACCCCCAATGGTGTCCGTGGGATTCTCTCCCCCACCCACCCCCCAGCCTGGCCCAGAGGGTGCCTGGGGTCCTTTGTCCTGCCTGGCGACGTACTCGAGTGTTTGGGCAGCCCAGCTCCGATGCTGATGAGCAGCACCTTGTTGCTTGGCCTCAGGACCGCGAAGTCACCGTGACCGGGCTGGAACTCGATCTGCCGTGACCCAGCCGCTGCCCATGGGCCCCAGCCTCCCTTCTTCACCTTGAACTCCAGCCTGCAACACAACAGGGTCAGAGGTCACCACCGCGGAGAGGGAGACGCACAAGGGTCACACCCGCACCCCACCCAACCCCCAGGGAGAGAGCAAAGGTCACCCTTGAGAGAAAGGTCACTGCGATGGAATGGTAAAGGTCATGTGACAGAAGGGTAAAGGTCATTGTGACAGAGTGGCAAGGGTCACGATGGCAGGGTAAAGGTCATGGATGGGTGAGGGTCACATGATGGAAGGATATAGGTCATTGGAAGGGTGAAGGTCATAGGAGGGAGGGTCACATGACGGAAAGGTGAGGGGGCAAAGATCACAACAGGGTAAAGGTCACCGTGATGGAGGGGGAAGGGTCACATGACAGAAGAATAAAGGTCATCGTGATGGAAGGGCAAGGATCATATGACACAAGGGTAAAGGTCGCCGTGACAGAGTGGCAAGGCTCACATGATAGAAGAGTAAAGGTCATTGATGGGTGAGGGTTGCTGTGATGGTGGGACGAGGATCATGAGACAGAAGGGTAAAGGTCACCAAATGGAAGGGCAAGGGTCATGTGATGGAAGAGTAAATGTCACTGGAAGGGTGAGGGTTGTATGACACAAGGGTAAAGGTCACTGATGGGGGCAAGGATCGCATGACAGAAGGGTCAAGGTCGCCAGGGTGGAAGGGCAAGGATAAAGGTCAATATGGAGGGACAAGTGTCATATGACAAGGGTAAAGATCACTGATGGATGGGTAAGGACCACATGACAGAAGGGGTAAGGTCACCCCTGGAGCTGTTCCGCCCCCCCCCACCCTGAGCTCACAGATTGTTGAACTTGAGCGGAATCTTCTTCTGGGTCTTTTCCTTGAAGCGTTTGCAGAGGAGGCTGAGGAATTCTGTCTTAAACGTAGACTCGAGGACACTGTCATAGTGCTGTTCGTGGATAATGATGAAGTCATCTTGCATCGTGCTGGGGGGGAGGGAGGGAGAGAGAGAGGAGGTGGGGGAGACGGGGAGGGAGAGAGGGAGAGAGGGAGGAGGTGGGGGAGACGGAGAGGGAGAGAGGGAGGAGGTGGGGGAGACGGGGAGGGAGAGAGGGAGGAGGTGG
>NW_025974879.1:7431-8244 GCF_021869965.1 Rhincodon typus
AGGCTCGAGGCCGGGGGCTGGGGCGGGGGGGGGGGCGCTGAATAGCCCCCCCTGCCCCTCTATAAGACGCACGGGGAGGGGGGCTGTGGGGCCCCCTGTTCCTGTGTAACAGGCTGGAGCCTGGGGTGGGGGGGGGGTGACGGGGTGCTGAATGGCCTCCTGTTCCTGCTCGTGGAGAGGGGCTGAATGGCCTCCTGCCTTACCTGAGGGACACGGACTGGATCCTCTCCAGCTCAATGTGTCTCTTCAGAACCTCCTTAATCGCCCCTTTGTCCGGGCCCTGCTTCACCTTCTCCCGGCCAATCAGGTACAGCGATTTGGGAGTGAGGACCAGATCCTGTTTTACAGACTGTGGGGGGTGGGGGGTTCCGGGGGGTAGAGAGAGGGGGACAAGGGTTAATCCCAACAAACAATATCCACGCACAGAATGAGCCCAGAGTGCAATGGTGGATGAGGACTGGGGCCGCGTGCGAGGGGGAAGGAGAGAGAGAGAGAGAGCTACCGCAGAGGAAGATCCCACGGGGCTCTGGATGAGGGTGCGGAGGAGGTCGACCAGGAAGTTCCCTCCGCTGGAGGGAGGGGGACCAGAGAGGGCTGTACCTCCGAGGGTGGCGGGAGTGAGGCAGTTCCTGATGGAGGTATCCGTGGATCTGAGGGCTGACTCCCTTTGCCCTCCCCTTGGGTAGTGGGGCCAACGTTTTGGGGCGCAGCTTTAAGAGAGCGAGCAGGAGGGTCAGAAAGGTTTTTGTGGGGGGGGAGAGGGGGCAATGATTTTTCACCCAGAACGTGAAAGGAGGTTGGGGGGGGGGGGGG
>NW_025974880.1:0-8244 GCF_021869965.1 Rhincodon typus
TTGCAGGAAGGTGGGTGGGAGGAGGTGTATTCTAGGTAGCTGTGGGAGTCGGTGGGCTTGAAATGGATATCGGTTTCTAGGTGGTTGCCAGAGATGGAAACAGAGAGGTCCAGGAAGGAGAGAGAGGTATCAGAGATGGTCCAGGTGAACTTAAGGTTGGGGTGGAAGGTGTTAGTGAAGTGAATGAACTGTCCGAGCTCCTCGTGGGAGCACGAGGCGGCGCTGATACAGTCATCAATGTAACGGAGGAAGAGGTGGGGTTTAGGGCCAGTGTAGCTTCGGAAGAGGGATTGTTCCATGTATCCTACAAAGAGGCAGGCCCATGCAGGTACCCATGGCCACTCCCTTTGTCTGTAGGAGGTGGGAGGAATTAAAAGAGAAGTTGTTAAGGGTGAGGACGAATTCAGCTAAGCGGATGAGGGTGTCAGTGGAAGGGGACTGGTCAGGCCTGCGGGACAGGAAGAAGCGGAAGGCCTTTAGGCCATCTGCATGGGGCATGCAAGTGTATAGGGACTGGATGTCCATGGTAAAGATGAGGTGTTGGGGACCAGGGAATCAGCAGTTTTGGAGGAGGTGGAGGGCGTGGGTGGTGTCAAAAATGTAGGTGGGAAGTTTCTGGACCAAGGGGGAGAAAATGGAGTTGAGATAGGTAGAGATAAGTTCAGTGGGGCAGGAGCAGGTGGAGACAATGAGTCGACCAGGGCAGTCAGATTTGTGGATTTTGGGAAGGAGTTAGAAACGGACGGTGCGGGGTTGGGGAATGATGAGGTTAGAGGCCGTGGGTGGGAGGTCACCTGAAGTGATGAGGTTGTGGATGGTCTGGGGGATGATGTTTTGGTGGTCGGGTGTGGGGTCATGATCCGGGGGCGGTAGGAGGAGGTGTCAGAGAGCAGGCGCCTGGCCTCGGCGATGTAGAGGTCAGTGTGCCATACTACAACCGCCCACTTACACTCACCTTTACTGGCTCCACCCCCGCCACTTTGACCTGTCTGTCACCTCTCCACCTATCTTCTCCTCTATCCATCTTCTATCCGCCTCCCCCTCTCTCCCTATTTATTTCAGAACCCCCTTCCCCTCCCCCATTTCTGAAGAAGGGTCTAGGCCCGAAACGTCAGCCTTCCTGCTCCTCTGATGCTGCTTGGCCTGCTGTGTTCATCCAGCTCTACACCTTGTTATCTCAGATTCTCCAGCATCTGCAGTTCCTGCTATCTCTGTTACAAAGTTGCCTTGTGATTGATGATGTTGATCAGTCAGGTGACAAGATCAGTTGCCCACATGCACTCTTCTGTCACTGCTACGGCATACCCATCAGCTGGTGCTGTACTGCCATTGATACTCGAGCTGCTCAAATTATTTTCATTTTTACTAAAGATGCTGTAAATTTCTTTGTGATTATGGAGGAGGATACGACGTTATTTCTAGTTCAACATGTGATCTTTCGCCACCTGAGTTTGTTCTTGGCATCTTTGGGTCATTACCAGTTCTGCCATATGTTGTGGGCACTAGAACTACAAGGCAAATTTTACAATCCCCCACCCCCATGTGCCATCAGGGAGCAGGTTGGTAGCTGAGGGCCTTAGAATCAGATGCATCTGTTCCATTTCCTGCCACCCTACTGCAATGTTAATTATTTTTCAATCAATCTTCACCTCCAGGGCAGGTGGCATGTGAACACAAACCCTCTCGGCCTGACCTATGGACATTATCATTGAATCACAAGGTCCTCTGGCAGCACTGCCCACTGCAATTTTACCATTGCTAGGGGAAATCCACTTGTCCATCGAGGTCCTTAACTGGTCAGTTCAGGGGCATTTACATCCAGCTCTCACCAGGATAGAAGTTGTACCATGGGCAGTCAACACCAAGTGTCCAGCTCAGGGAAACGCAACCAGTCCATGTGCCAGTTGGAGCTCCCTGACACTCTTGCCCCCACTGCCAACATCATGTTTCCCCTCCCTACCTGTTCTCTCCAGTCCCTGCACCCCCATTCCTCATCTCGACCCCTCAGTGAGACCAGCCGTTCTGGCCCTGACATGACACTGATTCCGTTGGAGATAACACAGTGTGGAGCTGGATGAACACAGCAGGCCAGACAGCATCAGAGGAGCAGGGAAGCTGACGTTTCGGGCCTAGACCCTTCTTCAGAAATGGGGAGGAGTGAAGGGAGCTCTGAAATAAATAGAGAGAGGAGGAGTGGGGCTGGGGAATGTAGGTGGGATGGTGATACATGAGTGCAGGTAGGGAATGGTGGGGATTGGTCAGTGAGATGGGAGGAGCGGATAGGTGGGAGAGAAGATGGACAGATTGCATCAGGTCAAGAAGGCGGGGATGAGCCCCACCATTCCCTACCTGCACTCACCTATCTCCATCCCACCTACTTTCCCCAGCTCCACTCCTCCTCTCTCTATTTACTTCAGAGCCCCCTCCTGCCTCCCCCATTTCTAAAGAAGGGTCCCGACCCAAAACGTCAGCTTTCCTGCTCCTCCGATGCTGCTTGGCCTGCTGTGTTCATCCAGCTCTACACCTTGTTATCTCAGACTCCAGCATCGGCAGTTCCTGCTATTTCTGATTCCATTGGAGCCTGCCTCCTTCAGGGGCTGGCTGCAGTTCCAGCAGTTACCACTGCTCCAAATGGTGCTGCTGAGGCTTGTGAATACCCAACCTTTTGAATGAGCGTGGTCATTCACTGAGCTCAGGTTTCTTGGTGGAAGGCCCACCTTTGGTCACTTAAAGAGCCAAAGACAATCAAGTGGCTGGGAAGTGAGGGCGGGATCACCCCTAACTTTTATAGCAAGTGGTGGGACCCTGCTCCATATAACACTCAGCTTTGTACAATAGGAAGTGAGCCCTCTGCAGTTACAGAACTTCTGACTGATCGGTCTCCTTGAGGTGCTACATCTGTTCTTTTGTATCCTTTGCTAGATTTGCAAGCCTCACAACTGCTGCCCTCTAAACTAATTAATTCTTGGAATAGACCACCCTTAAGGTAATGCTGGGTCTTTGGAAAGCCCCAAATGGTGACCAGACTTTTGTCTGCAAATGAGCTTTTCCTGTGTGTTTCACTGTCATTAGGCCATCAACCCCTCACTACAATTTCTCTGGTAGCTTTGGTATGTAATTGAGTAAAATTAATTGTCATAGTGTTACTAATGCCTTTAAATAACTTTTGAACTATAAATGAACCAAAAAAATGATCAGGAGGTTAAATTGAACTCCATTAGTGGCAACAGACAAGTACAGAAATTAACTGTCAGCAATGTGTTTCAATGGAGAAGTAATATCTAAATGTGTGGCTTGTCATCAAATGGCCTTTAAATTAGGAATCAGTTACTCAAGAGATTCCTGTTTAAAAGGGTTGCACTTCCAGAACGGATATTTATATAATGCTTTCCACATCCTTGAGGCTTCCAAAGAGCTTCACAGCTGATAATGTACAATTGACGTCATGTCTACATGTCAATACATACACAGATAAATGTAGTTGTCTTTTCCACAGGGTGTTCCCACAAACTTCCATAAAATAATTGAGCAGAATCTCTGCTTTGCTAGAGCTGATTTAGGACAACTATTGACCAGGACAGAATGCGTAATTCCAAATAACATCAACACAAATCTGAATTTATGTTGCACCTTTAACACAGCAAAATATCACTAAACTTTACACAGATATGATGTGAGACAAACCTTTGACATCCTGAGGGGTGGCCAAAGGCTTGAAGTGGGTTTCAAGAAACATCTTGGGGACTATGTTAGGGTGGCACGGTGGCTCAGTGCTTAGCACTGCTACCTCACAGCACCAGGGACCCGCATTCAATTCCACCCTCGGGTGACTGTCTGTGCAGAGTTGGGACATTCTTCCTGTGTCTTTGTGGGTTTGCTCCAGTTTCCTCCCACAGTCCAAAGATGTGCAGGTTGGGTGAATTGGCCACGCTATAGTGCCCAGTGATATGCAGGCTTGGTGGAATAGCCATAGGTAATGCAGGGTTGCAGGGGTGGGTCTGGGTGGGAAGCGCTTTGGAGGTTTGGTGTGGACTTGATGGGCTGAATAGCCTGCTTCCACAATGTAGGGATTTTATGATCTCGAAGGAGGAGACAAAGAGGTAGAGAAGGTGATTCAGGGCATAGACACTGTTACGGATAAAATTTATGTCTTTTATTATTGCTTGTGTTCAATGTGGTTTGTATGTGATTTTTTAAATGTCCAGAAGTAAAGTTGTGTGATTTTGAAGATGAAGGTTATTTATGGTCTCACACTTATCCCAAAGGTTTAACCCGGCAACATGTCACTCACAGACACAAATTAGAAATTGATGGAGAAACAAGCAATATGATTACATAGTATAATTGTCTCGGTCTCTCCTTGCTGGCAGGTCAGCAATTTCTTAGATGAGTCACTGTTGCAACTGTTATAAAGTTCTTGAAAGGCAAAGGATTCTCAGAAAGGATTCTTAAGAGGTGTGAGGAGGTTGGTTCTCAGGTGAACCTGAAGTTTGAACTGGTTGGTAAGTAGTTTTCAAGGTATAACTGTTTATTATCCTGGCTGCTGAGCTGCCATGCAGCAGATTGTTGGCTTCGAAATGGTTCTTTCTGTTGTTATTTTTAAAAGCAAGTAGAAAACATAGCCATCTAGGTATGTGATTCTGTTACAAGTCCAAGTCCTTTCCCAAATAAGATGGTATGTTAGGATGATAAACATCCCATGTTATGGCTTCTCTCACTTTGAAAGGTTATGACAGACAAGGACTTTGTGTTTACATGAGGAGCTATCACCATACAACAAAATATTGATAGGACCCCTTGAGTTGATGCTACATCCTCAAACAAAAGGATGTGTGAATTTCCTGAATAGTGGTGTATATCTAAATGTAGTTAAGTATTTGCTTGTGTTTCACGACTGTCTGCAGCTGATAATTTATTCTTTCATGAGATATGGATGTTGCGGGCAATGCCAACATTTGTTGCCTCTTCCGTAACTGCCTTCACACTAAGTTATGGAGGACATAAGAATATAGGAACAAAAGAGGTAGCAGCAGAATAAGGCCAATCAGCCCCTTGACCGCCACTCAATATGATCATGGTTGATCTCAACTCAGCTTCAAAACCACATTCCTGCTCCTCCCCCCCCAAATCATCCTTCAACCCATTACTAATTAGAAATCTGTCTACCTCCTCCTTACACTTACTCAATGTTACGGCATCTGTCAGACTCTGGGATGGTGAATTCCGCAGATGCATGATGCTTTGAGAGAATTAATTCCTCCTCATCTCTGTTTTAAATCTACTACCCTCTATTCTAAACCCTGAATTCCCTTTCTAGATTGCCCAACATGAGAAAACATCCTTTCCACCTCTACTTTGTTAATTCCCTTTGGCATCTTATATGTCTCTCATTTTGTTAAACTTAAATATGGTTCCAAACTGCTCATTTTCATTTCATAAGCCAAGCCCCTCACCTCTGGAATCAATCTAACTTCCTTTCCTAAAACATATGAGTGAACCAGATGGTTTTTCTGGCCATTGACAATGGATTCATGGTCATCATTAGACTTTTTTTTAAATTGAATTCAAATTCCACCATCTGCCATGGCAGGATTTATATGCAGGTACCCAGAACTGGCCCTCTGGATTAACATTCCAGTGATAATACCACTGGCCGGTTGCCTCCCCACGAGCACTCACTTTGCTCACAGATTTGTTACATGGCACTGACCAAATGCTTTTGGATGTTCAAGTACACCACGTCAAAAATATTACCGTCATCAACTTTCTGTTACCTCATCAAAAAACTCAAGCAAACAGGCGAGGCAATGGTCTAGAAATTGCATTCAATAAAAAAAAATCTGGAATTCAGAGTCTAATGATGACCATGAATTCATTGCTAGGAAACCCCATCTGGTTCACTAATGTTCTTTAGGGAAGGAAACTGCCATCTTTACCTGGTCTGGCCTACGTGTGACTCCAGACCCACAGCAATGTGTTTGACTCATAACTGCCGTCTGGGCAGTTTGGGATGGGCAATAAATGCTGCCTAGCCAGCGATGCTCCTCATCCTGTGGATGAATAAAAAAAAATAAGGTTGAACATGACTTCCGTAAATATCCCCAGCCTTGCGCCTTTATACGAGAATGACTGTTAATTCAGTATTCACTACCTCAGAGTGCGGTGAATGGTGGGACACTGAATACGTTTAAGGAGGAGATAGACAGCTAGTTAATTAGTAATGATTAGAAGGGTTAAAGCGAGCGGGCAGGAAAGTGGAATTGAGACCTAGATGAGATCAGCCGTGATCATATTAAATGCCAGGGAAGACTTGAAAGGCTGAATTGCCTAATCTTGCTCCCAATTCTTATGTTCCTGTTTTCTTATCAATTTTAAAGCCTTCAAGTGACACAACAACATCCTCTTTCCCTATGACTTTCATGTCATTTTCTTCCTTGGTAAAGACATTGATTTCATACCTCAGCCATGCCTACTGTGCCCATGCATAAATCCCCTTTTTGATTCCTAATCTTAATACCATCCTTTCATTATTTATATGCTTTTGAACAGCTTGTCCTGCCACCTTCAAATAAAAGTACATAAACTTCCAAATCTCTCAGTCCCTTTATATTGTATCATTTTAATTTATACTCCATCTTGTCTCTTTGCTAAGATTTCTGCAGCACACTAGCATTACTAACAACATATAAGCTGTACTATAGTTGTAATGGAAAGAGGAACCAATATTTTCCCAAATTATATCACCAAATAAAATGATTTCACCATTTTCTTAGAGTGAAAATAGTTTATTCTTTTGTTCAGGTATGTGATGTTTGTAATGAAAATAATACTGAAGGTTGCACTGTTAAGTATACACAATACCCAATGATTCCTAGCGGTTAGATACAAGAAAACCTGGGCATGGAGACCCTTCAGCCTGCCAATTATTTCTATCCCTCCTCCATATGCTATAAACCAAAGAAAAGAATCTCCATCAGATAAATTGCCAGAGTAAATGTGGCAGGAAATTTATTTATTCTCAGTATTTTTAGAAGGGTCATAGATTTAAGGTGTCTCTACATCCTGAGTACTGTAGCATTTCAACAAGACCTTCCCAAAGTCAAGTAGAGATGGGCCATAAATGTTGCCTTCATCCCATGAACGAATATGAAAGAAAGCTCAAAGGGTCACACATCTCAGGAATTCTCTAACCCCGTAAGCCAAGTTGTGAATGCTTCTTTATACATTTCATAACTTATGGCTCAAGGAGCCTCGTGGCCTACTCCTGCTCCCATTTATGTTCCTATTGAGGAGTAATCTGATCCAGGTGATTGAAATAGTAACAGGGTTGACAGCATGTGGTAGTGTTCCTACCTCTGAACCAGGAGGCCCGGGTTCAATCCCACCTAGGGACAAGGCGTACTAACATCTCTAAACAGTTTGATTGGAAAGATATATATAAAAAAAACTATGGTGCTTGTGGCACAGTGGTAGTTTCCCTACGTCTGGGCCAAGAAGATTGAAGTCCCACCAATCCTGGAGTTGTGTTGTAACATATCTGAGCAGGTTGGTTAAAATAACTAGCATTGATAAAAGAGTGGTGCGGTGGTAGTTGTCTGAAGCACGGTATCTCTAAGACCCCACAGACTCCTCAACCAGTGTGCACGATATTAATTTACCCAGGCACCTTAGCATGTATCAGGAAAGGGCTACACAGCACGAGTCTGCAGTCAGTGAACCAGGTCGCAATTTTATTTGAAGACAACAAAGGTTAAGAGTTAAATTTTACACTTTGAACAACGCTATTGCTAACTGTCCAATCCTTTAGAATCTTGAAATACTTCCCAGATACTCATAACTTTGTTGGTCTGAGCAATTGTTAGCCTGTTCCTCTCTTCACAGGTTGACTATCTCTCTCTCTCTGTCTCTCTCTGGTCAGAGGGCAAATTACTCCAGTCACTGCTGTATCCCGATGTGCCTCTCAGGAGGCTGGAGAGTGTAGGGAGGAGGAATTCCTGAGCCCTGCCTGCTGGGTTACCTTCCGGATCTTTCCAAGGATTAGACCAATTCAGAGGTATTGAATTAATTGGCTCCATCACCTTGAAATGCTGCTAATGGCTCTCGATGGCTTGCTTAACAGTGACCCTTTTGATGAGTCTGCTCTTGGGGCCTGGATTTATCCCAGAATATATACCTGGTCTCAGAGATAGGAAGAACTGCCAATGCTGGAGTCAGAGATAACACAATGTGGAGCTGGAGGGACAC
>NW_025974881.1:0-8243 GCF_021869965.1 Rhincodon typus
TGGAGAGGGTGCAGAGGAGGTTTACCTCTAATCTAGGCAGCATCCTAATATAAGCTAGAAGGAGAGACTAGAAAAAAACTTGGGGTTGTTTTCTCTGGAGCGGAGGAGGCTGAGGGGCAACTTGATCGCAGCCTACAAAATTATAAAATGCATAGATAGGGTTGATAGTCAGAATCTTTTTCCCCAGAGTTGGAATATCTAATACTAGTGGGCATGTACTTAAGGTGAGAGGGAGAAAGGTTAAAGGAGATGTGAGGGGCAAGTTTTTTTTTTTAAAAAGAGTGGTAGGATTCTGGAACGTACTGGTGGTGGAGGCAAATATGATAGGAGCATTTAAGGGACTTTTAGATAAGCACATGCATGTGCAAGGAATGGAGGGTTATGAACCAAGGGCAGGCAGAATGGATTAGTTTAATTTGGCATCATGTTCAGTACAACACTGTGGGCTGAAGGGCCCATTCCCGTGTTGTACAGTTCTATGTTCTACTTTCCATTACTTCCATAGCTTTCTCGATGTGTTGTTTCACAAATGAAAACGTGGCTGCTTTTCTGAAGTGTTGATCAGGGTCACCTTTTCAGTTCACCCAGGTAAAGGCAGCAATATCTCTTACTCAGCTTTCTACTCTTTGTGAATCCAGAAGCCAGTGTATCACATTAGTCTGAAGATTTAAACTCCCTGCCTATCTCTCAGAACACAGTTTAAAACAAAACTTCTATAGGTTCTGCCCTGGCAGGATCACCCCTAGGCCTCACTTACCATTCAATGACCATTCTGCTTGAACACAGGTTCTCTTCTAGACTTGTTAAAATCAATTCCCAGACACTGACCTCATTAACGTCCAAGTTCTGCTGTCTGTTTGAACACAGCGCTCTTCCTGAGGGTCTGTGTGTCTGTCAGAATGTTTTTGATCAAGACTCAGCCTGCATTTAGCTTCCAGGCCTGGCCGCACAAACCAACAAAGCATGTTTAAACTGTTCCTTTGCTGTTACCACAATGTGTCCCAACATCAACAAGTCATTTCCGGCTCACAATTCAAATCAATAAAAAAGAATAAAAAGATCATCAGCAAAGCGACGGAAGATTCATTGACGGTGTTATCAAGTGGCTCTTGCAAAAAAAAGCTCATGATGCTCAGTTTCAGTTCCACCAGGACCTTCCCTGACTTAATTGCAGCATTGATCCAAACATGGACTAAAAAAGAAGAGGTGAGATGAAATTGACTGCCTTTGACAGCATGGTCATAATTGACAAAGGATGGTATCAAGAAGTCATGGCAAAACTGTCAATGGGTATCAGGGGGAAAATTCCCACTAGTTGGAGGCATACCTTGAATGAAAGGAGAAAGTTGAGGTTGTTCAATGGTAATCATCTCAGCCCCAGCATGCAGGAGGTCTCAGGGTAGTGCCTTGTTTTCAACCATCTTCTGTTGTTTCATCAATATCTTCCCTCCATCATAAGGTCAGAAGTGGGGACGTTCGCTGATATTTGCACAAAATTCAACATCACTGGCAACTCCTCAGATACAGAAACACCTGTGTTTAAATGCCGCAAGACCCGGACAATATCCAGGTTTCATCTGATAAGTGGTAAGTAACACTGACACCATGCAAATGCCAGGCGACGACCATCTTGTTGAGAATCAAACCATTGCTCCTTGACATTCAATAGCAGTACCACTGCTGATTTCCCCCACCATCACTATCCTGAGGGGCTTACCATTGACCTTTAATTGAACTGGTCAAGCCATATAGGTACTGTAGCTATCACAGCAAGTGAGTGGTGAGTAACTCATCTCTTGTACCCCAAAGTCTATCCACCATCTACAAAGCACTTGTTTCCATTTATCTGGATGGCTGCAGCTCCGAACAACATTCAAGAAGCTTGACATCAAGGACAAAAACAGTCAATTTGACTGCCACCACATCCACCTTTCAGTTTCAATTTTCGCTCCCATCACTGACACACTGTAACAGCAATATATACCAACTAAAAGACTTATGATAACTCACCAAGGCTTCATTCAAAAGCAATTTCCAAACCCATGTCCTCCAGAACAATTACAGCAGATACATGGGAACACTGTTTTCCGCTATACCAAGCACCATTCTGATTTGGAACTATATCATTGACCCTTTATTGTTGTGGTGCCAAAATCCTAGAACACCTTTCCTAAAAGAAAAGTGTGTCCCTAGACCCTAAGGCTGCAGCTGCTCAAGGTGGCAGTTCACCTCCACCTTCCAAAGGCAATTAGCGATGAGTAATAAATGCTTGCCTCGCCAATGATGCTCATTTTCCATAAGCAATCAGTCTTCCCCTCAAATCTTTGCAATTAGCTTCATAACTATGCGATTGACCTTATCTAAAGGTAAGATTCTTCTTTAGGACTGTAGTTTGACTCTTTTAACTTGATACGGAATTTAAATTATTTTGATCACTATTTCTCAGTCGATTTTTTACTGCAAGATTATTCATTAACTGGTCTCATTTGAATAGCACTAATCTAAAATAGCTTCACCTCAAACCAATTTCACAATGTATGGTTCCAGGGAACTACCACAAAAGCATTCTGTAAATTCATCATCTAGACCAGATTTGATTCATCTAGTCTCCAAGAACACAAAAGTCCTCCACAAACATGATACTGTCTTTATTGCCTTTGTTTCAAGTTCTAACAGTATAACTTCTGTTAGGTGCCTTATATACTAATCCCACTTGTCTTTCTGACTGTAGTTATTCTTCATATCCACCAATACTGATTCTACTTTCTTCTTAAAGCTCTTTCATGGGATTTTACTGTCGCCGGTGAGGACATGGATTCACTAACTTCTTAAACCACTGCAGTCATCTGATTCAAATAATCCTACAATGCTTTCAGGAAGAAGGTCCAAGAGTCTGCATGCATCTGTTGCCCTTTTCTTTCCAGGTGGTAAAGGTCGTGCGTTTATATCTAGCACATACTGCTGCCACTGTGTCTCTCTGGTGGATGGAGTAAATGTTTACGTTGGTGGATAGAGCACCTGCTTTTTTTTTCCCCCCTCTCGATTGAGCCAAATGTCATGAACGTTATTGGAAACGCACTCATTCTTGCAATTTGAGAGTATTCCACCAAACTGGTCACTTGTGCCTGTCCTAACTTGATCCTTTGCTGTAGGGCCATTCATCTTTATCCATTCAGTCTGCCTCCCTGGAGTACTATGTCTAATGCTTCAACCCCAGGTCAATCTAGAAAATCTTTAATCAAACCCTCTCCAGTGAAATATAGGTCTCCTTTGTTGTTATTTAGATAAACAGTTAAACTCTTAACTTTTACAGAATATTCCACTCTAACTGGGAGACAGGAGAGTCCCAGTTTCTTTGAAGAAATAGGTTCATTGCCAGGTTCATAATTAAAGGTTCTAACATTCCCCAACTAAAAATACGACACAGATATTTCCCCTTTATATTAATGAATAAAGGCAGAGAAACGGGTGATTCGTCGCAACTGACTGAGGCATACATATCAATGACCCAAACGTGTACCCCAATGATCCAGTGTGTCCTAGTGACTCAGACCCTTACTCTAATTAGCTAATCCTTCATGCCACTGATTCAGCCTTGCTGCTATGCTCACTACCATAGTTCCAACACCCGGGCAACACTGAATGAGCCACAGCACAGGAGTGCACACACAGTGGGTCCATGCCCCCCAGGTCACAGCCTGTGGGATCTCACTGGTTCCACCCTCCCAGGGGTCACACATTGATCTCACTGGCTCCCCAGGACAAACACCGTCTGCCCTCATTTGCTTCATCCTCACTAGGTCACACACCATCTTATCTCACTAGCCCCATTTTCCACATTATCCCCCGTTTCCATTGAAGGTAATATATTTGTATTAATCCTAAAGAATATACGGTAGAAATTAAGTGTCGTCACTACTGCTAAACAAGGCACAATAGCAGGAGGACTGCAACGGTTCAAAAAGGCAGCTCATCACCACCTTCTCAAGGGCAACTAGGGATGGGGAAGAAATGCTGGCCAGCCAGCAATGACCACATCATACAAATGAATTAAAAGAAAGTGGTACAGTGGGGCAGCACTGCTGCCTCATAGCACCAGGGACCCGGGTTCAATTCCATCCTCGGATGACTGTCTGTGCGGAGATTGCAAATTCTCCCCGTGCCTGGGTGGGTTTCCTCCGGGTGCTCGGGTTTCCTCCCGCAGTCTGAAGATGTGCAGGCTAGGTGGATTGGCCATGCTAAGTTGCCCATAGTGTTGAGGGATGTGTAGATTAGGTGGATTATAGGGAAATGGGTCTGGTGGGGGATGCTCTGAGGTTTGGTGTGGATTTGTTGGGCCGAAGGGCCTGTTTCCACACTGTAGGGATTCTATAAAAAAAAAAGTCCCCTGGCCCTGATGGTTTGGACACTAGGATCCTAAAAGAGGTAACTACTGAGATAGTGGATGTGTTGGTTGCAATTTTCCAAAAATTCTTTGATTTTGCAGAAGTACCAGAGGATTGGAAAACTGATAATGCAATACCTCCATTCAAAATGGAGGGCGGCCACAAGTGGATAACTATAGATCGATTAGCCTAACATCTATTGTTGGAAAAAAATCAGGATCAATTATTGAGGACGTATTAGCAGAACATTTGGAAAAGCATGAATTAATTAAGCAGAGTCACAGCTTCGCGAAAGGAAAATTATGTCTGACTAATTTATTACAGTCTTTCGAGGAATATTCAACCAGATTGGATTGTTGAGGGGGGGACCCAGTAGGTGCATTTGACAAGGTACCTCACAAAACGCTGTCATGAGATAACAGCCCATGGTGATGGCAGTAGTATATTGGCATTGACAGAGATACAGGCAGTTTTCAGAGAGATATTGATAGTTTAAGTCAACAAAATGTTGGCAAAATGGATATAACATGAGAAAATGTGAAATTGCTCATTTGGAAGGGAGAACAAAAAAAATTATTTAAATGGAGACAAACTTCAGAAAGCTGCAACACAAAGGGACTTGGGGGTGGGGTGAGGTACTTGTGCATGAAACACAGAAAGCTAGCACACAGGTGCAGTAGATCATCAGGAAGGTTAGTGAAATGCTGGCCAAGGCTTCTCTTGTGGTGGTATCCCTACCCCTGAAATGAGAAATCTGGGTTGAAGTCCCTCCTACTCCAGAGGTGTCTAATTACATTTCTGAACAAATTGATTTGAAAAATAAGCTAATAATAAAAAAATGAAATGTTGGCCCTTATTTCAAGGGGGTTGGAGTATAAAAGTAAGGAAGTCTTACTGCAACTGTCTTAATCTTAGAATAAAGCAGCGTCAATTTAAGACTGAAATGAGGGGGACTTTGTTCTCTCAGAGGGTTGAGTGTCTTTTTGCTCCACAGCAGTCTGTGGTAAAGAGTTCCGAGTCTTTGCATATATTTAAGTCTGAGATACACAGATCTGGATCACTAGGGGAACCAAGAGTTCCAGGAAAAAAGTAGGAAAGTGGATGCAAGGAATGCTGGATCAGCCATGATCCTATTGAATGGTGGAGCAGGCTCCAGGGGCCGAATGGTTTACTCCTGTTCCTATTTCTTAGGTTCTTATGGTTTGAAGAGTGGTTAGAACATAGAAGAAAGAGGATTGAAGTTAATGTATCTTTTTCAGATTGGAAAGATATGATTATTGGAGTGCAATAAGGACTAGTCCTTGAGTCTGAAATATTTACTATGTATGTTGATGACATGTACGAGGGGGCCAAGTGTCATGTATTCAAATTTGCCTACAATACAAAATAGGTGAGAGGACAGGTTGTGTTGAAGACACAAGGAATCTGCAAGGGGATATAGATAAACTGAGTTAATGGGCAAAAACTTAGCAGATCGATTTTAATGTTAGAAAGTGTGAGGTCTTGTGCTTTGGTAGGAAGAATCAAAAAACAGATTATCATTTAAACGGATAAAAACCACAAATAGGTGCAGCACAAAGGATCAGTTTGTTTTTGTGCATGAAACACAAAATGTTAGCATATGGTGCAGCAATAAATGAAAAACTCAACTTGAAGTTTGGCCGTTATTGCTAGAATGTTAAAGTTTAAAAATTCAGAAGTTATGGTTAGGCCGCATCAGGAGTACAGAATTCAGTACTGGCCCTCAAGTTTGAAAAAGATATGTTGATATATTGCTGGTCAAAGGGATTCACTGTGCCGAATCCTGGGTTGAAGGGCTTGACTTATCAAATATATTTAAGGTTGAGATAGACTTTTCTTTCCCAATAAGGGAATGAGGGGTTATGTGAAATATTTTCGTATCACACATGATCTCATTGAATAGCTGAGCAGGCTTGGGCATACTTCTCAAAAGACTATATGATGTAGGAGCAGAACAGTCAACCAGGTCAGGTCATTATTTGTTAGAGTTTAGAAGAATGAATGGTGATCTTGCTGCAACCTACAAAATTCTGAGGGGATAAAATAAAACAAAAAAATTGCAGATATCTGACAGAAGTTTACAAAATTATGGGCATGGAGAGAATGCCTAGTTCAGTCTTTTTCCCAGGGCAGTAAATCTCAATTAATAATAGGTTATAGCTTAAAGTAAAATGGTGGGTGGGGTTTAAAAGGATCTGCCAGCAGCAAGTTTTTTTTTTCTAAATGTACAGTCTGATAAGTGCTTGGAACGTGCTGCCAGAGGAAGTTATTCATAGAATCCTTACAGTGTGGAAACAGGCCTTTCAGCCCAACAAGTCCACACTGACCCTCAGAGCATCCCACCCAGACCCATTCCCCTATAAACATGATGGAGGGAAGATATTGATGAAACAACAGAAGATGGTTGAACAGAAGGCACAACTCCAAGACCTCCTGCATGCTGGGGCTGAGATGATTACCATTGAACAACTTCAACTTTCTCCTTTTGCTCTAGGTATGCCTCCAACTAGTGGGAATTTTCTCCTTGATACCCATTGACGGTTTTGCCATGACTCCTTGATACCATCCTTTGTTAATTATGACCATGCTGTCAAGGGCAGTCAATTTCTCCTCACCTCTGGAGTTCACCTTTTTTTTAGTCCATGTTTGGATCAATGCTATAATGAAGTCAGGGAAGGTCCTGGTGGAACCGAAACTAGCATCATGAGCTTTTTTTTTTGCAAGAGCCACTTGATTGCACTGTCAATGAATCTTCCGTCGCTTTGCTGATGATCTTTTTATTCCTTTTTATTGATTTGAATTGTGAGCTGGAAATGACTTGTTGATGTTGGGACACATTGTGGTAACAGCAAAGGAACAGTCTAAACATGTTTTGTTGGTTTGTGAGGCCAGGCCTGGAGGCTAAATGTAGGCTGAGTCTTGATCAAAAACATTCTGACAGACACACAGACCCTCAGGAAGAGCGCTGTGTTTAAACAGACAGCAGAACTTGGACGTTAATGAGGTCAGTGTCTGGGAATTGATTTTAACAAGTCTAGAAGAGAACCTGTGTTCAAACAGAATGGTCATTGAATGGTAATTGAGACCTAGGGGTGATCCTGCCAGGGCGGAACCTGTAGAAGTTTTGTTTCACACTGTTCTGAGAGATAGGCAGGGAGGTTAACGCTTCAGACTAATGTGATACACTGGCTTCTGGATTCACAAAGAGTAGAAAGCTGAGTAAGAGATATTGCTACCTTTACCTGGGTGAACTGAAAAGGTGACCCTGATCAACACTTCAGAAAAGCAGCCAAGCAGCCACATTTTCATTTGTGAAACAACACATCGAGAAAGCTATGGAAGTAATGGAAAGTAGAACATAGAACTGTACAACATGGGAATGGGCCCTTCAGCCCACAGTGTTGTACTGAACATGATGCCAAATTAAACTAATCCATTCTGCCTGCCCTTGGTCCAAAACCGTCCACTCCTTGCACATTCATGTGCTTATCTAAAAGTCCCTTAAATGCCCCTATCATATTTGCCTCCACCACCAGTGCGTTCCAAAATCCTAACACTCTGTGTAAAAAAAAAACTTGCCGCTCACATCTCCTTTAATCTTTCTCCCTCTCACCTTAAGTACATGCCCACTAGTATTAGATATTTCAACTCTGGGAAAAAGATTCTGACCATCAACCCTATCTATGCATTTTATAATTTTGTAGGCTTCTATCAAGTTGCCCCTCAGCCTCCTCCGCTCCAGAGAAAACAACCCCAAGTTTTTTTTCTAGTCTCTCCTTCTAGCTTATAGTAGGATGCTGCCTAGATTAGAGGTAAACCTCCTCTGCACCCTCTCCA
>NW_025974882.1:0-8243 GCF_021869965.1 Rhincodon typus
AACACACCCCCTCCTCCTGGACACTACCCCAAGGCCTCCTACCCTCCCTGGACCTCTTCATCTCCAACTGCTGTCGGGACATCAATCGCCTCAACCTCTCCACCTCTCTCACCCACTCCAACCTCTACCCCGCAGAACGTGCAGCCCTCCGCTCCAATCCCAACCTCACCATAAAACCCGCGGACAAGGGAGGCGCAGTTGTATGGCGCACTGACCTCTACATCGCTGAGGCCAGACGCCAACTCTCCGACACCACCACCTACCACCCCCTTGATCATGACCCCACCGCCGACCACCAAACCATCCACAACTTCTTCACTTCAGGTGACCTCCCACCCACAGCCTACAACCTCATCGTTCGCCAACCCCTCACCGCCCGCTTCTATCTCCTTCCCAAAATCCACAAACCTGACTGCCCTGGTCGACCCATTGTCTCCACCTGCTCCTGCCCCACCGAACTTATCTCCAACTATCTGGACTCCATTTTCTCCCCCTTGGTCCAGGAACTCCCTACCTACGTCTGTGACACCACCCACGCCCTCCACCTTCTCCAGAACTTCCAATTCCCCAACACCTCATCTTTACCATGGATGTCCAGTCCCTGTACACCTGCATTCCCCATACAGATGGTCTAAAGGCCCTCCACTTCTTCCTGTCCCGCAGGCCTGACCAGTCGCCCTCCACTGACACCCTCATCCGCTTAGCCAAATTCGTCCTCACCCTCAACAACTTCTCTTTCAATTCCTCCCACTTCCTACAGACAAAGGGGGTGGCCATGGGTACCTGCATGGGCCCAAGCTTTGCCTGCCTCTTTGTAGGTGACGTAGAACAATCCCTCTTCCGTACCTACACTGGCCCTAAACCCCACCTCTTCCTCCGTTACATTGCCGCCTCATGCTCCCACGAGGAGCTCGAATAGTTCATCCACTTCACCAACACCTTCCACCCCAACCTTAAGTTCACCTGGACCATCTCTAACACCTCTCTCTCCTTCCTGGACATCTCTGTCTCCATCTCCAGCAACCACCTAGAAACCGATATCCATTTCAAGCCCACCGACTCCCACAGCTACCTAGAATACTCCTCCTCCCACCCACCTTCCTGCAAAAATGTCATCCCCTATTCCCAATTCCTTCGCCTCTGCCGTATCTGCTCCCAGGATGAGGCATTCCACTCCCGTACATCTCAGATGTCCTCGTTTTTCAAGGACCGCAACCTCCTCCGCTCTCCACTCCCCTCCAGCCCCACCTCACCCGGCACGTTTCCCTGCAACCGCAGGAAGTGTTACACCTGCCCCTACACCACCTCTCTCACCCCCATCCCAGGCCCCAAGAAGACTTTCCACCTCAAGCAGATGTTCACCTGCACATCTGCTAATGCGGTATACTGCATCCGTTGTTCCCATTGTGGCCTCCTCTACATCGGGGAAACCAAGCGGAGGCTTGGGGACCGCTTTGCAGAACACCTATGCTCGGTTCGCACTAAACAACTGCACCTCCCAGTTCTGAACCGTTTGAACTACCCCTTCCATTCCGCAGACGACATGTCCATCCTGGGCCTCCTGCAGTGCCACAACGATGCTACCCGAAGGTTGCAGGAACAGCAACTCGTATTCCGCTTTGATACCATTGGGCCGCAGGGTTCCCATGTGGACTTCACAAGCTTCAAAATCTCCCCTCCCCCTACCGCATCCCAAAACCAGCCCAGCTCGTCCCCGCCTCCCTAACCTGTCCTTCCTTCCCCCTATCCCCTCCTCCCACCTCAAGCCCCACCTCCATCTCCTACCTACTAACCTCATCCCGCCCCTTTGACCTGTCCGTCCTCCCTGGACTGACCTATCTCCTCCCTACCTACCCACCTCTTTGATCTGTCTGTCTCCTCTCCACCTATCTTCTCCTCCTATCCATCTTCTATCCGCCTCCCCCTCTCTCCCTATTTATTTCAGAACCCCCGTCCCCTTCCCCATTTCTGAAGAAGTGTCTAGGCCCAAAACGTCAGCCTTCCTTCTCCTCTGATGCTGCTTGGCCCGCTGTGTTCATCCAGCTCTACACCTTGTTATCTCTGAAATTCTCAAACTGTGCTGAGTTAATTGATTTGAGATTGTTCAGCAGTGGGAAAGTTTTTAAATACAAGTTAAGGCTCTTATGAGAAAATGATATGAAGGAAATAGAATTTGTGGTGTGCTGACTGTAACTGTGCAGAAGTGGAATGCCTTTCACAACATTAGGATTTGAAGAAGTAAGTTGAATAAATCTAAACAGAAGGTTAAACTTGTTCTGTGCTTTTGGTACTGAAGTGCATGTTTTCTTGTGTGTAAGTCACACAAACAGAATATCCTTTTTGGCTGCCAGTTTATGCTTGATCATGCTTCAAATCAAGTTTATTATTTTTCTGAGAAATATGTGCATTTTCTGCATGATTTATCTTGTCAGTAGTGATTGTGTTGATTCTCATTAGCATGCACAGTATTCCGGTGGACCTCATTATTTTCTCCTGATATCCAGCAGCTATCCTGTTTTGTAAACAGATTGGCTTGAGCCCAGTCCATTTAAATATACAGTAGGTATTAGCAAGACCAGCCTATATCTTGTATGTGCAAACAAGATTGCATGGTTTATGTTGAGTAGTACACATTAACAATAAAAAGTAATAAGCTGGTATTTGTCTGGAGCTTTGCAAAGGATAATTCCTGAGTGGTGGTAGCTTTTCTATCTGGTATGGTTTACAATTTCAGTATTAAATTATAGATGGCTAAATATGCAAATTCAGTAACCTGTATTTATTAATAATGGTAATGCTTCAGTTGGATGTTCAGTGTCAGCTTACTGGAGCTGATTTGTCTTAAAAATCCACTTAGTGACTCCTTTTCTTCGATTAAAGTGTGATTTAGTTCATTATTGAACAGTTGTAAAATGTACCTATTTTGTACTACTTTTGTAACTATTACATTAATCAAAGAAGGGATGTAACACTGGAGTCCTAACACATCTCTTGATGAATTCAAGAGTTGTGCTGTGGTAATATTTGAGACAAATCCATTTGAAGGCTGGGCCATGAGGCTATGGGGCTTAATTTGCTACACCTTCGTTTTCAGTTAGCAGCAGTGCTACTGTCTTTATCTAAGTGAAATGTAATGTTACTTAAATTACAGTGCCTGAAAATTCTCATGGTCTCAATTACTGTCTTGATGACTCGTTCTTGTGCTTAACTGGTGCATTAATGCAAATAATGTTAGCAAGTGTGAAAAGATGGTTACCTTGTGCTGTGTAATGCAATAGGTTTGAGTGCTTTCAAAGACTTACAGACCACTAAATTCATTTTCATAGTCCTGTGTTTTTGTGTGCCAATATTTTTTGCGACAGTTTGATACTTCAAATGAAATTACATGATCCATTGCCACTGGATAGCTTCCTGCACAGACAGAACCTAGTCCATTAGACACTCCTGTCGGTACACGGCTTGTACATCATCACACCTTCTGTAGGGTGCAGAAACAGACTGCACACAAACGTGCCATGACTCTAGGCTAATTGCAGGAGATTTTGGAAGGGCTTTGCTGCTCAGAGCTGTGATATATACCATCACCAAGCTGTGTACAGGCTCTGGCATTTATAAACCAGGCTCCACCTATGGGTCAAATGGTACCCACTATGTTGTAGTTCTGATTCAGGAGAGTCCAAGGCCCTATAGGCAGCTTCTGGACCCTTTTAAGAAGCAGCTTCTGTGAACACCTGCAATGGAGTGGGATCTAGAGGTAGAGCCACCTCCTTTGGGATTCATTGTTTAAAGTTGAGTGGAAAATGCCAGATGTTCAATAAGTTTGTCTCCAAATCCTGCCCAGGCAAAACAAAATTTGTACTAGCATGGTGCCTGTGTCATGCATCCAAAGTTCAGATGCGCACTCCAGGCACCCTTTAATGTAGTTTGTTCACACAGGCAACAGTGAGCATGTGTTTTTAGTATACAGAGGTTCAACAGCAATCTTAGCAATGTATTGAGGACAAGCTATTGGACTGCAGTGAGATCCTGAAAACATGTTTGAGAACCGCAGCGATCGCAATGACAGCAATTTGAACTTGTGCAGCAACAGGTGAAGCTTGCATGAATTAAGTCTGATATTCCACTATCGCACTGTGATATTGGGTTGCTTGTGGTAACTTCAGTAAAGGGCATTGGATGCTGTGTTGGGGATCGGCCCGCAAATCTGGTAATGAATTTGTCCGCCATTTTCATCTCTGAAAGCGTAGGCTATAAGCTTTATGCAAAGCCCTTTACGAGGTTGGTGTCAAATTCCTGCATGGTCTTTGACAGTGATTGGTTAATTGGCAAAGTATTCTATGCGCATATCCTTTTGGGTGCATGCCACATTGAAGGCTTCCTTGAAGTTCCCTACAACAGTGTGTGGCCTGCCTGACTACTGAACTTAAACCTATGTGCCGCTTCCCGTTCCCCTGCCCCAATTAAAGATGGCATACTGCTTTGTAGCACTCAGTCAACAATATTTAATCTTTCAATTTGCTGGAGCTTGAATATGAATGGACTATGTAGTTTTTTGGCAGGGGATAGATGAGCAAGCTTTGCATGGTCAGAAGTGAGACACCGGCTGAATGAGCGTATAGTTCAGGAGGAAGCAGCGTGGGAATTCGGTGCAGAGGGGAAGGGGTGCTTTTTGCTTGCCTTTTTTTGGTTCGTAGCTTGTAAGGATTTTTTTTAACAGGATAAATTGAAACCCAGGATCAGGGGCCCAACACAAAGGGGTTACAACACAGGTAAACTATCAGTCGGTTGTTTACAGCTGCTAATTTGGCTATCTATTGTAGGTTGTTGCAGATTGAAGACGAATAGAGGAAAAATTTACAGGCTAAAAACTCAAGGACTACTAAGATTTTTAAAGAAATCAAATTAAGAAGGAATTAATTAAAGTAGAGAAGCTGGGCCAGGCGATGTGCTGTAACTGCATGATATGGGAGGTGGTGGCCACCGTTGTGATTCATAGTGATCACATCTGTAGCAAGTGTTGGTTGCTTGAGGAATTCCAGCTTGGAGTCGATGAGAGCTGGATTATGAGCTTTGAACACTGAAACATCAGTCAGGTGGAGAGTTACCTGAATGTTGTATTTCAGGAGGCAGTTAACTACCTTGAATTCTGCTTTGGTCAGGGACAGGAGGATGTGACGACGAACAAGGTGGTTGCAGAGATGCAGGAGGTAGTGCTGAAGGACTCTTGCCTTTGATTTTGTCTAACAGGTTTGAGATTCTTGCTCTGTGTGGATGAGAGCGGGGGCAGTAGGGAGGATGAGCAAACTGCTGATAGCATCGTGGTATAGGGAGCCATTCAAGAGCTCAGAGAAAAGAGAATGTACTTGTAAATGGGGGTAGTGTAGTCATGGGAATGGATGTTGCTCTCTGTGGCTGGGATCTAGAATCCCAAAGGCTGTGTTGCCTGCCTGTTACCTGGATTTGGGACATTACATCTGGGCTGCAGAGGAGCTTAGAGTGGGTGGGGTCAAATCCAATTGTTGTCCATGTAGTTACCAACGATACAAGTAGAAAGAGGGTTTGCTGAGGGAATACGAGCAGCTAGGGGCTAAATTAAAAAGCAGAAGTAAAAAGGTAATCTCCAGATTACTACCTGAGCCATGAGCAAATTGACACAGGGTCAAAAAGATTAAAGAGGTAAAGGCATGGCTCAAAGATTGTTGTGGGAGAAACAGGTTTAATTTGTGGGACATTGGCACACCAGTATTGGGAAAGGAGGGAGCTGCTCTGATAGAGCTGGAGTAGCAAAACAGGCCAGGCAGCATCAGAAGAACAGGAAAGTTGACCTTTCAGGAAGGGTCTTGACCCGAGCGTCACCTTTCCTGCTCCTCTGATGCTGTCTGGCCTGTTGTGTTCCTCCAGTTCCACACTGTGTTGTCTCTGACTCAAGCATCTGCAGTTTTTGCTATCTCTGAGCTGTTCTGATGGGACAGGCTCCCCCTGAATCATACTGAGGCCAGAGTTCTGCTAAATTGCATGACTAAGACTGTGGATAGGTCTTCAAACTAAGTAGGTGTATGTGCGCGCACGTTTGCAGTGACAAGTGTGCAGGGCTCAATAGAAGTTATCAAAGTTTCCACAACATGTAATGGGACAGAGGGTATGGAAAGGCTCAGGAGTCTAATGTTAGGCACAGCAGACAAGGGGACAAGTATGAAGAGGGGACAGATAACACAGGACCGAGGGTGTTGTACTTAAATGCATACGGTATAGAAAACAAGGTAAATGAGTTTGTAGCACAAATTGAAATTTATTTATATGACATTGCGGGTATCACAGATGTAGCTGCAAGGGGATCAGGGCTTGGAACAAAATGTGCAAGGATACACATCCAAGAGAAAGGATGGGCAGTGGGGGTGTGTTGCCTTGTTAGCAACGAATGAAATTAAATTGATAGCAAGAAATGATACAGAGCTGGATGGTGTAGAATCTGCTTAGGTAGAGTTGAGGAACTGCAAAGGAGAAAAGACCTGTTGGGAGTTGTGTGCAGGCCTTCTAGCAGCAGTCAGGATGTGGGGGGAAAGAAATAAATCAGGAGATAGAAAAGGCACTTAAGAAACACACCACAGCAAGTTATTTTAACTGGCACCTTTATAAAGCAGCCTAGTCGACAGACTGACAAAAATGATATACCTGAAATACTGGATGCTTACTGTATTCTCGTGATCTCTGCAATGTCTGAGTAGTCAGTTGAGTGTGAGTGAGAAGGCTCAGTTTTATTGAAGACAAAGTTGTATTATTATCTGATTTTGTCCTGTAAATAAAGTATAACCCTCGCATTACATTTCTATTGCTCAGTGTGTGTTTTTATATTGATTATGTGGACATCTTGATCAACTGTCACACTCCTTGTCCCATAGGTGCCTGTTAATAACAAAAGGTTTACTGTGTTACAATAATCGTCGACGACTTCAATATGCAGGTGGACTGGGAAAATCAGGTTGGTAGCAGATCTTAATCAAAGGAATTCATGGAATCTATATGTGATGGTTTTTTTTGGAACAGTATTGTGGTAGAGCCCACTACGGAACAAGCAATTCTGGATATGGTGATGGTGAAATAAGGCAGACCTGATTAGGGAGTTTATGGTGAAGGAACCCATAGGACACAGTGACCATATTATGATAAAATTCACCCTGCAATTTGAGAGGGAGAGTCTGAAATCAGATGTAATAGTGTTATAATTCAGTAAAGATATCTAAAAAGACATGAGGGAGGAGCTAGCGAGAGTTCATTGCAAGGGGAGCCTAGCAGGAAAGACGGTGGAGTGGCAATGGCAGGCACTTCTGGGAGTAATTTGGGAGCCACAGCAGAAATTCATTCCAAGGAAGAAGAAACATAGTAAAAGGTCAGAAGTCACATGAGACCAGGTTCGAGGCCATCAGGTTCATTTGAAATCACATTCTTTCGAAGCGCTGCCCCTTCGTCAAGTGAAGTGTAGGGCAAGGCAACCATGGCTGACAAGGAAAGTAGGAACAGCATAAAAGCAGAGAATGTGGTGAAGATCAGTGGGAAGCCTTTTAAAACCCAGTACAGGATAATTAAAAAGCAATAAAGGTGCAGAGAATGAAATTTGAGAGTAAGCTAGCTACCACTACAAAAGAATTGTTTGAGATATCTAAAAGGTAAGAGAAAGGCAAGAGTGGACATTGCCTGCTAGAAAATGAGGCTGGAGAAGAAACAGGAAATGGCGGAGGAACTGAATACTTCCTTTGCATTAGTTTTCATTGTGGAAAACGCCAGCTAAATACCAGAACTTTAAGAGGGTCAGATGGCAAAGGCAAGTATAGTGGCCATCACTAAGGAGAAGGTGCTGGGAAGCTGAAAGGTCTGAAGGCGGATAAATCACACCGCCGCATGAACTGAGCTGCAGACTTCTGAAAGAGATAGCTGAGGAGACTGTCAGGACATTGGCTAATGTGACACCTCTGTTTCTGGTCTTCTGCCTCCCTCCTGTCTTAAACAATCAGCCAGTTAGAGTGACTTGGTCGTTGGTAAGATTTTAGTGTCCACTTTTAAGGATGAGATTGCGGAGTACTTGGAAATGTATGGATAAATTTACAGCTGAGTCAGCTTGGTTATCAACAAGAGGAAGTCATGACTGACAAATGTTAGAATTCTTTGACAAGATAACGAGTTAGACAAAGGAGAGCTCGTGGACATGATCTGTTTGGATTTCCAGAATGCCTTTGACAAGGTGCTGC
>NW_025974883.1:0-8242 GCF_021869965.1 Rhincodon typus
GTGTGTGAGACTGTGAGTGTGTCTGTGTGGGTATGTGCATGTGTGTGAGTGTTTGAGATTGTGAGTGTGTCTGTGTGGGTATGTGCATGTGTGTGAGAGTGTGTGAGACTGAATGTGTCTGTGTAGGTATGTGCATGTGTGTGAGTGTGTGAGACTGTGAGTGTGTCTGTGTGGGTATGTGCATGTGTGTGAGTGTGTGAGACTGTGAGTGTGTCTGTGTGAGTGTGTGAGACTATGAGTGTGTGAGACTGTGAGTGTGTGTGAGACTGTGAGTGTGTGTATGTGTGTGACTGTGCGAGACTGTCAGTGTGTCTGTGTGGGTATGTGTATTGTGTGAGACTGTGAGTGTGTCTGTGTGGGTATGTGTATTGTGTGAGTGTGTGTGAGACTGAGTGTGTCTGTGTGGGTATGTGTATTGTGTGAGACTGTGAGTGTGTCTGTGTGGGTATGTGCATGTGAGTGTGTGTATGAGACTGTGAGGGTGTCTGTGTGGGTATGTGTATGTGTGTGAGACTGTGAGTGTGTCTGTCTGGGTATGTGCATGTGTGTGAGTGTGTGAGACTGTGAGTGCGTCTGTGTGGGTATGTGCATGTGTGTGAGTATATGAGACTGTGAGTGTGTCTGTGTGGGTATGTGCATGTGTGTGTGTGTGTGAGACTGTGAGTGTGTCTGTGTGAGTGTGTGTGTGAGTGTATGAGACTGTGAGTGTGTCTGTGTGGGTATGTGTTTGAGAGCCCCTCCACCTGGCCTGCTGACCCCCTACTTGGACAGTGTTTGTGCGGTGTCCTTTTAAGTGGCTGGCTCTGGGAACATCTCTACATGACTCAGGCGAGCAAGACCTGTATTTGTTCCTGATGACAGAAACTTTCAAAGGCAGGTAGATTCTGCCCTTAATTTCCAGCAATTTTGTTTGTTTTGGATGTCATGTTTTTGACAGCAATTGTATCTGAAGACTGTGTGTGGGAACACTTAACGCATGCACTTCTCTGAAAGATGAGAGGGAGAGAGCGAGAGAGAGAGAGAAAGGGGGAAAAACAGAAAAACAGAGAGAGATTAAGGGAGATAGTAGGAACTGCAGATGCTGGAGAATCTGAGATAACAAGGTGTAGAGCTGGACTGATGCTGCTTGGCCTGCTGTGTTCATCCAGCTCTACACCTTGTTATCTGAGAGATTAAGGGAGGGAGTTTCAGAGTCTGGAGCCTAGGCTTCATGTTGTATAAGGTAATGGCTCTGAAGGGGTTAATGGTCATGTTACATTGACTCCACCCAGGTCTTACTCAATCTGTGGATGGTAAAGAGAAATTCTATTTTGGCTTTCAGGAGGAGCACTTGTATCTGTATCAGCTCCCTAAGGTGCTGGTATTTGTACCTGATCGGATTTATCGCCAACATGTCGTAAACTTTCTCATTACAAGGCTGGGGTTATTTTCCCTGGACCATCGGAGGCTGAGGGGTGACCTTATAGAGGCTTATAAAATCATGAGGAGAGGCCTTTTCTCCAGGGTAGGGGTGTCCAGAACTGGAGGGCATAGGTTTAAGGTGAGAGGGGAAAGATGTAAAAGGGACCTAAGGGGCAAGCTTTCACACAGAGGGTGATGCATGTTTGGAGTGAGCTACCAGATGGAGTGGTGGAAATGGATACAATTACAACATTTAAAAGACGGTGGATGGGTACCTAAATAGGAAGGGTTTAGAGGGATGTGGGTCAAATTCTGGCAAATAGGACTAGACTTATTTAGGATATCTGGTTGGCACGGACGAGTTGGATGGAATGGTCTGTTTCTGTGCGACTTTCCTGCTCCTCTGATGCTGCCTGGCCTGCTGTGTTCATCCGACTCCACTCTGTGTTGACCCTGACTCCAGCGTCTGCAGTTCTTACTGTCTTCCATTTAACATTCGGGATGTTCCAGAGGCTGGAATTGAAGAGGTCTCAGAGGGCAGGAAGAGATTGCAGCTATATGGAATGGGGAGGCCACAGAGAAATTTCAGAAGCAGGGCTGAGAATTTTGAAATGGATGCATTGCTGGTCAAGGGGTCAGTCAGCCACTGCGGGCGGAGTTGGTGGGTCAATGGGACTTTGGTGCAATGTGGGCTACAGGCCCCAGAGTTTTGGAATGACCTCAGGTTGATGGAACGCTGCCTGGGCCAGGGTTAGAATAGCCTGGTTTGAAGGTAACAAAAGTGTGTATAAGGGCTTCAGCCACAGATGCTCCAAGGCAGCTGTGGATTACATAACCACTGAGATAATGTGCGGTAATGGACTGTGGGCATTTATATCATGAAAGAAAGCTTTTGACTTTGTCTGTATGTGTGTGTACGTACATCTGTTTAGTGTAATGCAGCCAAAGCTTATTTAATCAAATGCACCATGAGTTCTGACTTTCCCAAGGGTTCTGCCAGGCAACAGCAAGGAGCAGTTGTACAGATATCTCTTTCAACAATAAGACCTTATTTTTAGTGTGGGAAATGCAGCACTTCTACAGTAAACCAACTCGTTCTTTTCACACAGTGCTTGAGCTGTTCCAGCCACCTTATGGGGAACAGTCTGAGGGGAACCTTAATGATGATGGCAGCTCAAATTAATTGGACAAAATAGCTGTTGCTTGCTCCCTCTCTCTCTGCATTCACTTGGATTTTGATCTTAGTTGTGAGGTTTAGGTCGAGGCAGATCAGAATGCCAAATCTGTGTAGGATTTACAAGCACTGCCTTTAGGGTAGGGACTGTATCCAACCCCACATAGAGTCCCTGTACCTGGCAACAATATTTTGATTTGATTTATTATTGTCACATGTACTGAGATACAGTGAAAAGTATTGTTTTGCATGCTATCCGGACAAACCATACCTTACATAAGTACATTAAGCTAACAGAACAAAATGCAGAATATAGTGTTATAGCTACAGAGAAGGTGCAGAGAAAGATCAACTCTAATATATGAGAGGTTTGTTCATAATGGGGAGTTGATGGCCTAATGGATTGTTAATCCAGAGACCCAGATAATGTTCTGGGTTCAAATCCTGCCACAGCAGATGGTGGAATTTGAATTCAGCAAATATCTGGAATTGGGAGTCTAATAATGACCATGAATTGATTGTCAGAAAAATCCCATCTGGTTCACTAACATCCTTTAGGGAAGGAAACTGCCATCCTTACCTGGTCTGGCCTACATGGTGACTCCAGACCCACAGCAATGCAATTAGGGACGGGCAATAATGCTGTCTAGCCAGTGGCACTTCATCTTGTGAATAAATTTTTTAAAAGTCTGATAATAACAGGGAAGAAGCTGTTCTTAAATCTGTTGGTATGTGTTTTCAAACTTCTGTATCTTCCGCCCAATGGAAGAGAGTATAACCGGGTTGGGAGGGGTCATTGATTTTGTTGGCTGTTTCCCAAGGCAGCGGGAAGCGTGGTCGGAGTCAAAGGAAGGAAGGCTGGTTTTTGTGATAGACTGGGATGTGTCCACAACTCCCTGTAATTTCTTGTGGTTTTGGGCAGAGCACTTGCCATACTGTGCTGCCAAACTGTGAGGCATCCAGACAGAAGAATGTAAAAGCAGATGCTGGAAACCTCAAGCGAACGCAGAAATTGCTGGAGAAACTCAGCAGGTCTTGCAGCATCCATGGACAGAGAAACAGAATTAACTTTTCGAGTCCAGTGTGACTTCTTCTACCCTGGAGTCGGAGTTCTAAAGCAGAGTCTGGAGGAGGCTGAGATGGATCATTCAGTGGTACTTCAGGCTGAAAACGGATGCAATTACTTCAACCTTGTATTTTTGCACAGATGTATGGGCCTCCCTCTACATTGAGGATGGGGATATTTGTGGACCCTCCTCCTCCAGCGAGCACCATTCATGACTGACTGTGCCAGGACTGCAGAGCTTAGATCTGATCCGTTGATTTTGGAATTGCCTAGTCTTGCCTATAGCAAGCACGTGTTTGTTGCTTCAGTAGGCTGACACCTCATTTTTAAACAAAACAGAAATTGCTGGAAAAGCTCAGCAGGTCCGGCAGCACCTGTGGAGAGAAATCAGAGTTAACGTTTCAATTGAGTGACCCTTCCTCAGAATAGATCACTCGACCTGAAATATGAACTCTAATTTCTCTCCACACATGCTGCCAGACCTGCTGAGTTTTTGTAGCAATTTTTGTTTTTGTTCCTGATTTACAACATCCACAGTTCTTTCAGTTTTTACCTCTTTTTTAAATATGCCTGGCGCTGCTCCTGGCATGCCCTCCTGCACTCTCCTTTGACTCAGGGTTGATCCCCTGGCTTGTTGGTAATGGTTGAGTGGGGGATATGCCGGGCCATGAGGTTACAAGTTGTGCTGGAGTACAATCCTGCTGCTGTTGATGGCCCACAACGCCTCATGGATGCCCAGTCTTGAGTTGTTAGATCTGTTTGCAGTCTGTCCCCATTTAGCACAGTGATAGCGCCACACAACATGGTAAAGGATATCCTGAATATGAATATGAGTCCCTGAGCAACAGTTCATACCAGAATGCTTCTTGCACAAGGTCTGTTCATTCAGGATCTAAGTTTCAACACTTAGTATCTATTGAAGTTTAACTTGGCTCGAAGCAAGCTGTGACCTTGCATCAAGACAGAGCCCTGACTCAGCCCTGAGTCAGTTTTGGCCTGAATTGTGTCTCTCTCACCTATTCCGGTGAAGCAGACATTCACAGCTGTGACACTTCAGGATTTAGGCCATAGGTTCTAAGCTTCTTGTAGAGGCTCAGCCTGGTCCTTTTGCTGGGAAATTAACTTCCATCCTGTGCTGACATTCACCCCTTGAAGTGTTCTTAAACCAACAGCAAGGAGTGGGAGCTCAAACACAGTCTCCTTCGGCTGTTACTCATGCTGGGAACTGGCAGGGGATCTTAAATAAATAAATGGTTGTGTCAACAAAGTGCATTAGTATAAGAGTCATTTTGGGACATTACATATGTTCTGGTTTGGGATCCAGCTGCTGAGCCCATATGCACAATCTTAAAAGGTGAAAGGAGCACAACTCAGAGGAGAAGGACTAACCTCAGAATCTGTGCCTTGCTGATGAACTGAACAGCAGGACCTTTATATAGCCTAACGATTTCTGCTTCTGTTTTGGGGGAGTGTCAGTGCGAGTATGTGAGTGTTTGTGTGTGCAAGTGTGTCTGTGTGTGTGAGAGAGTGTGCAAATGTGTGTGAAACTGTGTATGCGAGAGAATGTATGTTGGTGAGTGTGTACGTGTGAGAGTATGTACATGTTAGTGTGTATGTGTTTGTGTGTGTATGAGAGAGTGTGTATGTGTGAGTGGTGTGAGCATGTGTACGTGTGAGCGCATTTGTGTATGTGGGATAGTGTATGAGTAGGTGTGTGAGAGAGTGTGTACATGAGAGTGTGTACCTGTGAGAGAGTGTGTGTGTGAGCAAATGTACATATGTGTGCATGTGTGGAGCATGTGTGAGTATGTATATTTGTGTGCTCTGGTGGAGTGTGTGCATGTGAGAGTGTGTACGTGTGAGTCTGTGTATGTGTGAGCATGTGTATGTGTGTGAGAGAGTACGTGTGAGTTTACATGTGAGAGTGTGTACTTGTGAGTCTGTGTATGTGTGAGCATGTGTATTTACATGTGAGTGTGTGTACATGTGAGTCTGTGTATGTGTGAGCATATGTATTTATGTGTTTGAGTGCGAGTGTGTGTATGTGTGAATCTCTGTATGTGTGAGCATGTGTACTTGTGTGTGCGTGCACGTGTGCGTCTGTTAATGTATGAACGTGTGTATTTATATGTGTGTGTATGTATGAGTCTGTGTATATATGAGTCTGTGTATGTGTGTGCATGTGTACTTATGTGAGCGTGTGTGTGATTGTGTGTGTGTGTGTACGTGTGAGTTTGTTTATGTATGAACATGTGTATTTATATGTGTGTGTATGAGTGTGTGTACGTGTGAGTCTGTGTATATGTGAGCACGTGTATTTATATGTGTGCGTATGTGTGAGTGTATGTGTTTGTGTTTACTCTTGGCATAAATCGTAAAGCTCCAAGTGATGTGGTAGGCTCTCCTTTAAGAGATAAATCATCAAAGGCTTTCTGTTTAAGTACAAGTGGCTAGTAATGTGTTGAACTGAGAGTGGGTCCTCCAAGGAGACAATGCACAGGACTGTGTTTATTAACATTGGCTATTAAGTGGAAACAACTTCTAAAGAAAACCAATATCTTCTACCTTTAGAAGTTGAACTGGGGCCATTTCCAGAGATATTGAACTCTCTGAGGGAGAAATAAAAGTGTCTTTGTGCATTTCAGGTGGCTGATGCTCAAACCAAAAAAACAAGTGACCCAGCTGGGAGCAGTGCGTTTTATTTTAAGCCCTGCTTCCTTCTGTTATGCTGTTCTAGTGTCTGCTCCACAGCTAATTCAATACTGGCTTCAGCAACCATGTCCAACATTAAAATATGTGTATCAATCAGGATAATGTAAATGAGCCTCAGAAGCATTTACACCTTCTTGTCCTCTTCCAACTTTTTCAAAAAAGGTTTCAGTCTAAGAACTTGCTTTTATATGATCTCACAGCACTGAAGGAGGCTATTCAGCCCATCGTGCCTTTTCTAACTCTTCAAAAGAACTTCGAAAGTCATACCCTCTCCTGCTCTTCCACCAGAGACTTGCAAAACGTTTTCCCTCTGAGGATTTACCCAACTGATGTGCATCTGCCCCTTTGCCTCTTCAGGCAGCACATTCCAGCTCTAATGTATCTCAGTGCAAAACATTCTTTGATAAAAGTTCATATCTCAGTTCATCCCTCAGTGACGCCCCCGCAGCAGCTCATCAAGAACGAATGACGCTGTGGTGTTCCTGCTTGTTCTGATGCAAACAGCGAGGCCCCACAATATGCAGTGAGATGGACAAGTTAACTGCCTGTTTGCTGGCTTTAGTTGAGGGAGCCTTTTTCATTTTTTGGTGGTGTGTGGACATCACTGGCAAAGCCAGGACTTGTTCAGCCTTATTTGCCCTTGAGCTGAGCGGCTCACTGGGCCATTTTACAGGTGGGTTCGCAGTCAACCACATTGTTGTGCGTCTGGAGATGCATACATAGACCAGACTGAGTAAGGACAGAAGGCTTCCTTCCCTGAAGGACATTAATGAGTGATTTAGGTCATTGTGACAATCAATGTTAGTTCAAGGTCACTGTTACTGATACTAACCTTCAATCCCAGATTTACTGATTAAAGTTAAATTTCCAGAGCTGCCATGTTTGGATTTCAGCCCCAAAGCATGACCCAGGGACATTACAATGACATTACCAACATGGCAACATCTCTCCTCAAAAGATGTTAAAAAGACAACCCTTAATAAAAACTGAAATAGATGCAGATGCTGGAAATCAGGTACAAAAACAGAAATTGCTGGAAAAGCTCAGCACGTCTGGCAGCATCTGTGGAGAGAAATGAGAGTTAATGTTTCAGTTCAAGTGACCCTTCCTCAGAATTGATGTTAACTAGGAACGTGTTACAGAGATAGTAGGAACTGCAGGTGCTAGAGAATCTGAGATAACAAGGTGTAGAGCTGGATGAACACAGCAGGCCAAGCAACATTAGGGATGCTGCTTGGCCTGCTGTGTTCATCCAACTCTACACCTTGTTAATTTGGAAAGTGTTGGTTTGTATGCAAAAGATAAGGTGGGGTTGGGGGCAGGTGGGGGGCTGGGGGGTGTGGCGGGGTTAAGGAGTAAACGATAGGTGGGGATAGAGCCCAAAGAGAGAGAAGAGCAGTTGGACAGACAAAGGAGTGGATAACGATCAGGCTGGGAGGGTGAATAGCTGTTAATGGCGAGTATTAGTGGCTAACAGTGTGTAATAGCAGACAATCTGAGAACAAGGCCTGTTGTGTGGGGGTTGGGGAAGGACATGGAGCAGCTGAAGCTAAAGTTGTTGAACTCGACATGGAGTCCAGTGGGCTGCAGGGTCCCCAAGCAGAAAATGAGGTGTTGTTCTTCCAGCTTGTGCTGAGCTTTGCTGGAACACTGCAGCAAGCATTGAGACAGAGATAACAAGGTGCAGGGCTGGATGAACACAGCAGGCCAAGCAGCATCATAGGAGCAGAGAGGCTGACGTTTCGGGCCTAGACCCTTCATCAGAAAAGGGGGAGGGGAAGGGGGTTTTGAAATAAATAGGGAGAGAGTGGGAGGCGGATAGAAGAGGGATAGAGGAGAGGATAGGTGGAGAGGAAACAAACAGGTCGAAGAGGCGGGGATGGAGCCAG
>NW_025974884.1:0-8241 GCF_021869965.1 Rhincodon typus
TGTTCTGGGAAAAAAAATGAAAGAACTGTGGATGCTGTAAATCAGGAACAACAAACAGAAGTTGCTGGAAAAGCTCAGCAGGTCTAGCAGCATCTGTGAAGAAAAAATCAGAGTTAACCTTTCGGGTCCGGTGACCCTTCCTCCGAACTGGGAATATGGGTTTGAATCCCACCACAGCAGATGGTGAAATTTGAATTCGATAAAATCTTGTGGTGAGAGGGAATAACGTTGGCCAATTGGTGACCATGAATCTACTGTTGATTGTTGTTTACAAACCCATCTTTTCTGATGAAGGGTCTAGGCCCGAAACGTCAGTCTCTCTGCTCCTATGATGCTGCTTGGCCTGCTGTGTTCATCCAGCCCTGCACCTTGTTGTCTCGGATTCTCCAGCATCTGCAGTTCCTACTATCTCTGAATCAGTCAATCAATATGTGTTTGTATCTGTCCCTCTCTGTGTGTCTGTGCTCATTCCATGCTTACTTGCCTTGTGCCTCTCAACAATCGATAGCCTCATGATTACTCACGGTCTTGGTTGATGCAGAAGGAATGGGCAATTGGGTGTGAGGCTGGACAGTAACTGTGGAACTCTTAAGGAAAGATTTAGTGCCTTGGGAGACATTGGGAAGAAAGTTTTTAGACAATTTCAAATCAAGCATTTGAAATTCACCTCTCCAGATTAATGCATTTTATGAAAATCCATTGTTATTACTAGCTGTAATTATTCCAAAGTCTGTCTTGAATTGAGACAGCAATGTTTTGTACACAATGTTTGTCAAATCAATTACATTGCTATTGCTAAGAAAGAAAGACAATTCAAGTTCATTCAGCTGTTACCCTCCTGAAAGAGGAAAGACAACATTGAATTTTAACGTGAAAATCATTGTCAATTGAATAAAGGAGATCAAAACGCATGATATAATTTGTCTCTACTTGTCTCCCTATAACCAAAGGAATACTCAAAAAACAAATCACACCATCGATTTTTTTACCAAGGGAACACACATATTTTTCCCAAACAATAATGGAGATTGCTGAAGAACTCAGCAGGTCTGGCGATATCTGTGTGGAGAGAAAGAACAGTTAATGTTTTAAGTCCAGTGACCCTTCTTCAGAACTGATTGTAGCTAGGGAAAGGTTGGGAAGAAAGTTTTTAAACAATTTCAACAATTTTTTTTAACAATTTGAATGCTGAAGATAGGGTGAGGGGAAGATAGAGAGTGAATGAAGGGTCGAGATGGACCCTAGACAGAGAGAGAGATGGGCAGACAATGGTATGGGTAATGATCAGTCTGGGAGGATCAATAGCTGCTAATTGGGACCATTAGTGGCTAACAATGTGTTGTGCGCATGGTGGCAGCCCATGTGATGATAAGGCCTGGTATGTGGATGCTGGGGAAAGGACATGGGGGAAGGTGCTCAGGCCCTAAAATTATTGAACTCAATACTGAGTCCTGAATGCTGCAGGTCTCCCAAGCAGAAAACAAGATGCCGTTCTTCCAGATTGAGCTGAGTTCGTTGGAGCACTGCAGCCAGCCTGAGGAAGAGATGTTAGCCAGGGAACAGGGTGGTGTGTTAAAGTGGCAGGCAACCAGAAACTCAGTGTAACTTTTGCGGCCAGAATGTAGGTCTTCACATCTTTCCCTCCTGAGGACTGACGGGGCAGGTAAGGGGAGGAGAAGGTAATCGAGCAGGTTGATGTCAGGGAACTATCAGCAATTCTCTCTCTCTCTACCACTGGGATTATGCTCTGGATGGCTTAAGAAGGTTCACATATGAGAAGAAATCGAGTAGACTATGACTGTACTTGTTGGAATTTAGAAGAATGAGGTGGGTCTTAGAGAAACATATAAAATTATGAAGGGAATAGATAAGATAGAAGCAGGGAGGTTGTTTCCACTGGCGGGTGAGACTAGAACTAGGGGGCATAGCCTCAAAATGACGGGGACCAGATTTAGGACTGAGTTGAGGAAAAACTTCTTCACCCAAAGGGTTGTGATTCTGTGGAATCCCCTGCCCAGTGAAGCAGTTGAGGCTACCTCATTGAATGTTTTTAAGGCAAAGATAGATGGATTTTTGAACAGTAAAGGAATTAACGGTCATGTTGAGCCGGTGGGTAAGTGGGGCTTGAGTCTACAAAAAGATCAGCCATGATCTTCTTGAATGGTAGAGCAGGATCAACAGGCCAGGTGGTCTACTCCTGCTCCTATTTCTTATGTTCTTACTCCCATTCAGCAACAATGATCGCCCACTTCAGGGCCTGTTTGTATCGCTGACACAATTGAACTGGTGGGTGAGCACACTGGTAGCCTTCTCAGCTGGTAAAATCAGAGCACGCTGCATTTAGAGGAGCAAGGGCTCCCAGATCTACCTGATTCTGGCTGTGAATGGGAAGTGGGTGACGAGGGTGAGTCGGGGCTGGTGAAAGCTGGAAACCACACCCCTCATCACTTGCTTTGACACTCCATGCAAACGCCCCTGCTGCATTTTACTCTCCACACGTCTGCTCTGAAGATGTGAGATAACAAGGTGTAGAGCTGGATGAACACAGCAGGCCAAGCAGCATCAGAGGAGCAGGAAAGCTAACGTTTCGGGCCTAGACCTTTCTAGTCACCATCGCTGCTGCTCCTGCACTTCAGGATTGCTGTGCCACCAGGACCTTCAACCTGTCAAATGACACTGTGTACACATGAACAAACAAGGAACAAGAGTAGGCCACTCTGCCCTTCGAGCCTGCTATGCCATTCAATAAAAATCATGGCTGACCTGATTTTAAGCTCAGCTCTACATTCTTACATATCCCCAATAATTCCTCCCCTTGGTGATCACTAATCTATCTCTACCTTAAGTGGTCGATATCATATTGTTAATCTATGAGCCTTAGTTCTAGACTCTCCCACAGGAGTAAATACCCATCTGCTCATACACATTCAATCACTCAACCATCGACACTCTGTGGCAGGAGTGTGTACCATCTACAAGATACACTGCAGAAATTGCCAAATATCCTGTGCAGCACCTTCCAACCCATGACCATGTCCATCTAGAAGGACAAGGAGGGCAGATACATGGGACCATCACCTCCTGCAACAAAAACCGAAGTTGCTGGAAAAGCTCAGCAGGTCTGGCAGCATCTGTGAAGAAAAATCAGAGTTAACGTTTCGGGTCCATTGACCCTTCCTCACCACCTGCAAGTTCCCTTCAAGCCTCCCACCATTCTGACTTGGAAATCTATCACCTGTTCTGCACTGTCGCTGTGTCAAAATCCTGGAACACCCTCCCTAAGGACATTGTGGGTCAACCCACAGGACATGGACTGCAGTGATTCAAGGCAGCTCACCACTACCTTCTCAAGGGCAACGAGGGACTGGCAATAAATGCTTGGCCTAGCCAGCAATGCCCACATTCGATGTGTGAAGAAAAATCTCCCCCTCAGGATGTTGGATGCTTCAATTTAGCCACCCCTGACTTTTCTAAACTCTACAGGATACAGGAAAAGCCTGTCCAGCCTTGTCTCATGAGATAAGCAGTCATTCCAGGTATTAGTCTAGTAAATCCTCTCTGAACTACAGCTCAGGTTGTTTTCCAGCCTCGGACTGGCCATCGTCTTTGAGCCTGGGCGTTATTGCGCTAGGAAATGGGCCCGATGAAAACCCCACAAGGTGGTCACTTAGTTGATGGTACACGCGAGGTCTTGTGAGTTTTCCCATTCATGGTGGAGGTGAGTGGTAGTGGACACTTGCTATGCCCAATTTTGTGCCCACCACCATGATACAGTTGGAACAAAATGACGACATGAGATAATTCAATTTTGTCAGCATTATCTCTTTCTTTCTTTGGGAACGTTGGTGGAGATGGGACATTGAACATGTAGCTGGTCAAAAACAGATAGGAATCTTCCTCAAAGTCTGAAAGTGTCCATTTTCTGAAGCTAGAGGGCAGTCTGTACCTCTTGAATGTGAACAGGTGAGAAATTGTCGGTCTCTCGCTTATCCTGTACAGGCCTGCGAATGAAGAACACTCTTGAGAAATGGATTGCAGAATCATTGGATGACACAGAGGAAAAAGAAGTCAAAAGTGAAAAATAAAAGCTCTCAGTAAGGCACCTCTGTGGGTAAGCAGCATAACAGGGATTTGGTCTTTAAATTATGTGCCCCTTGAATTGCCTAACAATTGCAAAGCATGATGGGTAAGGTAGAGTTACCATCATACCAGTGGGCTATTCTCTCACTAGAGAGAAAGGGCAATGGCTGCTGATGAGTTTAACTTGAAGGTCACCACACTGAATGTAAGGGGCAAGGTTGAGATAGAAGGGCCTTCATAGTAACCTTAACCAGGAGCAGGAACTAAACTCACACTCGTGGTGAGACTCTGCTTCACAAACCAGCCATCCAGCCATAGAGTCACACAGCACGGAAACAGACCCTTCAATCCAATTCATCCATGCTGACCTATTTTCCCAAACTGAACTACTCCTGCATTTGCCTGCATTTGGCCAATATCCCTCTGAACCTTTTCCTATTCACATACCTGCAGCCAACTCAATTAACCGATTGCACAGCACGATAAGGTCTTCGGACAGACAGATATCAACCCGACCGTACTGACCCCTTCTCCCGCCTCCAACACACCCCCTCCTCCTGGACACCACCCCAAGGCCTCCTACCCTCCCTCGACCTCTTCATCTCCACCGGCCGTCGAGACATCAATCGCCTCAACCTCTCCACCCCTCTCACCCACTCCAACCTCTTCCCCGCAGAACGTGCAGCCCTCCGCTCCCTCCGCTCCAATCCCAACCTCACCATAAAACCCGCGGACAAGGGAGGCGCAGTTGTAGTATGGTGTATTGACCTCTAAATCGCCGAGGCCAGGCGCCAACTCTCCAAAACCACCTCCTACCGCCCCCTTGATCATGACCCCACCCCCGAGCACCAAACCATCATCTCCCAAACCATCCACAACCTCATCACCTCAGGTGACCTCCCACCCACAGCCTCCAACCTCATCGTTCCCCAACCCCGCACTGCCCGCTTCTATCTCCTTCCCAAAATCCACAAACCTGACTGCCCTGGTCGACCCATTGTCTCCGCCTACTCCTGCCCCACCGAACTTATCTCCACCTATCTCAACTCCATTTTCTACCCCTTGGTGCAGGAACTCCCCACCTAAATCCGTGACACCACCCACGCCCTCCACCTCCTCCAGAACTTCCAATTCCCCGGTCCCCAACACCTCATCTTTACCATGGACGTCCACTCCCTATACACCTGCATTCCCCATACAGATGGCCTAAAGGCACTCCGCTTCTTCCTGTCCCACAGGCCCAACCAGTCCCCCTCCGCTGACATCCTCATCCGCTTAGCCGAACTCGTCCTCACCCTCAACAACTTCTCTTTCAATTCCTCCCACTTCCTACAGACAAAGGGGGTGGCCATGGGTACCCGCACGGGCCCAAGCTATGCCTGCCTCTTTGTGGGTTACGTAGAACAATCCCTCTTCTGTGGCTACACTGGCCCTAAACCCCACCTCTTCCTCCAGTAAATTGATGACTGTATCAGCGCCGCCTCGTGCTCCCACGAGGAGCTCGAACAGTTCATCCACTTTACCAACACCTTCCACCTCAACCTTAAGTTCACTTGGACCATCTCTGATACCTCTCTCTCTCCTTCCTGGACCTCTCTGTTTCCATCTCTGGCAACCACCTGGAAACCGATATCCATTTCAAGCCCACCAATTCCCACAGCTACCTAGAATGCACCTCCTTCCATCCACCTTCCTGCAAAAATGCCATCCCCTATTCCCAATTCCTTCGCCTCCGCTGCATCTGCTCCCAGGATGAGGCATTCCACTCCCGTACATCTCAGATGTCCACGTTTTTCAAGGACCGCAACCTCCCCCCTCAGTGGTCGAGAACGCCCTCAACCGTGTCTCCCGCATTTCCCGCAACTCATCCCTCACATCCCTTCCCCGCAATAACAACCAAAACAGGATCCCCCTCGTCCTCACGTACCACCGAACCAACCTCCGGATCCAACGCATCATCCTCCGACACTTCCACCATCTGCAATCCGACCCCACCACCAAAGACATTTTTCCCTCCCCACCCTTATCTCCTTTCCGGAAGGACCACTCTCTCTGTGACTCCCTTGTCCGCTCCACACTCCCCTCCAGCCCCACCACACCCGGCACTTTTCCCTGCAACCGCAGGAAGCGCTACACCTGCCCCTACACCTCCCCCCCTCACCCCCATCCCAGGCCCCAAGAAGACTTTCCACATCAAGCAGATGTTCACCTGCACATCTGCTAATGTGGTATACTGCATCCGCTATTCCCGTTGTGGCCTCCTCTACATTGGGGAAACCAAGCGGACGCTTGGGGACCGCTTTGCAGAACACCTATGCTCAGTTAGCACTAAACAACTGCACCTCCCAGTCGTGAACCATTTCAACTCCCCCTCCCATTCCTCAGACGGCATGTCCATCCTGGGCCTCCTGCAGTGCCACAACGATGCCACCCGAAGGTTGCAGGAACAGCAACTCATATTCCGCTTGGGAACCCTGCAGCCTATTGGTATCAATGTGGACTTCACAAGCTTCAAAATCTCCCCTCCCCCTATCGCATCCCAAAACCAACCCAGCTCATCCCTGCCTCCCTAACCTGTCCTTCCTCCCACCTATCCCCTCCTACTACCTCAAGCCCCACCCCCATCTCCTACCTACTAACCTCATCCCACCCCCTTGACCTGTCCATCCTCCCTGGATTGACCTATCTCCTCTCTAACTCCCCACCTACACTCACCTTTACGAGCTCCATCCCCGCCTCTTTGACCTGTCTATCTCCTCTCTAACTCCCCACCTACACTCACCTTTACTAGCTCCATCCCCGCCTCTTTGACCTGTCTATCTCCTCTCCAGCTATCCTCTCCTCTATCCATCTTCTATCCGCCTCCCCCTCTCTTCCTATTTATTTCAGAACCCCCTTCCCCTCCCCCATTTCTGAAGAAGGGTCTCGGCCCGAAACAACAGCCTTCCTGCTCCTCTGATGCTGCTTGGCCTGCTGTGTTCATCCAGCTCTACACCTTGTTATCTCAGATTCTCCAGCATCTGCAGTTCCTCCTATCTCTGTCACAACTTACTGCCCACTAAGCTACAGGGAGCGAAGCCACCAGCTCTCATTCCCTGTGTGCCCAGCTTATCAATTGGGTTTGTCCAGGAGTGGCACCTTTGAGGTTTGAGACCAGGGAAAGCTTAACATGAGACAAGGGGCAAGTTCCTCTCCTGTTCCAACTCCCTTTTCCAGAATGTGATGGAATGCGAATTCCCGTTGGGCTGGTTTCAGATACTTTGGAGAGGTTGCAGAGACAGTCACACTTGTTCTCCTGCACTTGTACGTTTTTTCAGGAGCGCTGGCTCCCGTCTGTGTGAGGAGCAACAGTGAGGGCGGAGCCGCACAGAGCACTGAAAGATCCCGCAGCAAAAGAAACCTGAGATTGACTCTGTTGTCTACACACAAAGCTTAGCTCTTGCCAGGCTGAGGTCAGTAAAAGACAACCAGTCCCTGTTGCTCAAGCAGTAGGACTAGAAGGAGGATGGAATGGAAGCATTGAAGGAATTTTTGAAACAAGGGGTGGCATGGTGGCTCAGTGGTTAGCACTGCAGCCTCATAGCGCCAGGGACCCGGGTTTGATTCCAGCCTCGGGCGACAGTCTGTGTGGAGTTTGCACATTCTCCCCGTGTCTGTGTGGATGTGCTCCGGTTTCCTCCCACAGTCCGAAGATGTGCAGACTAAGTGGATTGGCCATGCTAAATTGCCCGTAGTGTTCAGGGGTGTGTGGGTTTTAGGGGGATGGGTCTGGGTGAGATGCTCCAAGGGTCAGTGTGGACTTGTTGGGCCGAAGGGCCTGTTTCCACACTGTAGGGATTCTATGATTCATTTAAGATAAAGCTAGCCACCCTCAGTAATAGTAGGAACTGCAGATGCTGGAGAATCCGAGACAACAAGGTGCAGGGCTGGATGAACACAGCAGGCCAAGCAGCATCATAGGAGCAGAGAGGCTGACGTTTCGACCCTTCATCAGAAAAGGGGGAGGGGAAGGGAGTTTTGAAATAAATAGGGAGAGAGTGGGAGATGGATAGAAGAGGGATAGAGGAGAGGATAGGTGGAGAGGAAACAAACAGATCGAAGAGGCGGGGATGGAGCCAGGAAAGGTGAGTGTAGGTAGGGAGTTAGGAAGGGGATAGGTCA
>NW_025974885.1:0-8241 GCF_021869965.1 Rhincodon typus
AGATTCTCCAGCATCTGCAGTTCCTGCTATCTCTGGCAGGAAGTAGGGTTTTGGAATACTGAATGTCAATTGAACCACTTATTAGTAATAGAATTACTTAGAATTTTACAGCATAGAAACGGGTTATTCAGCCCATCTGACCTGTGTTCCACGTGAGCCTTCTCTAACCCTACTTCATCTCAGCCTATTAGCATATTCTTTATGTTCTACCTTATGTTCTTTTGTAGCTTCCCCCTTTGACAATTAAAGATAAAGTTGCCCAATGTCTTACCAGACCGCAGGAGCTGCTTTCTCATTAGAGAGAGATGACAGGTGGTGGTTTAACCTTAGGGTCACCACACCTCAGGTGAGGGGAGAGGTTGAGAAGGAAAATCCTTCAAGGTAACTTTCAGCTGGCACAGGAATTGAACCTATTCCATTGGCATCATTCTGTATCGCAAACCAGCTATCCAGCCAACTTTGCCAATTGCCTCAAGTGCACCATGTGACAGAGTTCCCAACACTAATGGTTCCCTGGGTCAAGACTTTTTCACTAAGTCCCCTGTTAGATTTATTAATAATGTTGAAGACGTTGGAGCAGGTGGAGGCCTTGTGTTGTAGTGGGTGGTGTCCCCACCAGAAGCTTCAGTTTCGATCATCATACCTGACTTGGTGGCCATTAAAGATACACCTGTCATGTGATCAAACAGGTTGATTGTCAGCCTCTAAATGCTAGGTCAACCATCTTGAGGAAACAATGGCCAAACCATTGCTGTACATCGCCCATAAATGTTGACTATGCCAGTGGAAGTCCATGCATTTTCAGGAAGAGCTTCTTCCTGGCCATTATTAGACTGATGAATGGACTGTCTAGCCTCAAATAATGCCAATCTTTTTGATCTAGCTGCCGTGTGCAATGTAACCTGTATGCCTCTGTCTAAGTCTTTTTGAACAGTATATATATCCTTACTTATTATGAACTGCCTGCACTGCTTGTAAACAAAGCTTATCACAGTACTTCAGTGCATGTGACAATAGACCAGTCAATCAATCAATCACCCTTCGGAAGCAATAACAGGAGAAATGTAGGTGTATGGTAGAAGTGAGTGAAAGAATTTCAAAGACAAAAGATCAGAATTAGAGCTGGAATAGACCATCCAGTCTATCAAGCCTGCTCCACCACCATTCATTATGGTCATGGCTGACTCTGGGGTCAAACAACTCCACTTTCCTACCCACTCTCCATGACCCTTGATTTCCAGAGTGACCAAAATTCTGTCTATCCCAGCCATTAATATATTCAACAATACAGCATTCACAACCTTCTTTGGTTGAGAATTTCAAAGACCTTTGAATGAAGAAATTTCTCAACAATTCAGTTCTCAATGATCAGCCCCTCACCTGGAGACTGTGCCCTCATTTTTTTCAGATTCTCTAATCAATAAAACAACATCTTAGCTTCCATCCCATTGAGCCCTTTCAGAACTTCATGTGTCTCATTCTACATTTACGTCTCCCAAATTTTGGTCTTCCTGAAAGTGGAAACATCTTCAGTGCCCTATTGAAGGCTTTCTTAATTTTAATGTTGGTCTGTCAGGTCACCCAATGTCTTTTTCTTTTTTGGGCTAACGAACCCACCTATTCAACCTCTATGTTTTAGCATCATGTTTGTCAAAGGTTTGTGAAGCCTGCTTTGAAGTCGTTTACCAAAAATATTGTGTTGCTGCTTTCTATCCAGATGTACCTTTTGTACGTTTGCTACCGGCCAATTATGCTGACGGAGTTCTGGAAGCTATACAAGAACCAGAGTTACCAAATCCCCGGAACATCAGCAATGTAGCAATGCAGGGAATGTCGGGAATACCGTGTGACAAAAACAGAACTGTGCTATTTGTCTACTTTGGTAAGCTGGCTAAAAATCTAGGGATGTCTGTGGAATTCCTACATTTTCAAAGATTTTTAGAGCATTGCAAAATAAGCTCAAAGTTGTGATTAGTCAAGTAAAAATAGAGTTTATAGGAAAATAAGAACAGAAGTAAGCCATTCTACCCCTCAAGCCCGTCTTTCAGTCAGTGAGACCATGGCTGATCTGTGGCCTAATTCCATATACCTGCCTGTGGCACATATCCTTTAATACCTTTGCTTAACAGATAATTATCTGTCTCAGATTTAAAATGAACAACTGATCCAGCATCCACTGCCATTTCTGGAAAGGTACCAAACATCTACCATTATTTATGTGTAGAAGTGCTTCCTTGGTTCTCTCCTAAACCATGTGGGCCTAATTCTCAGACTATGCCCCCCTAACTGTAAGATCCAAACCAGTGGAAATAGTTTATCTTTATCTACCTTGTCTTTTCCTGTTAATGTCTTGAAGACTTTGCTCAGATCACCTCTTAATCTTCTAAATTTGAGAGAAATCAGGCCTAATTTGTGTAACCTCTACTCATAATTTATCATTAGGGGAGGCGATGGCCTAGTGGTATTATTGCTGGACTGTTAATCCAGAGACCCTGATAGCATTCTGGGAACTTGGGTTCAAATCCCACCACAGCAGATGGTGGAATTAAAAAAAAAAGATCTAATGATGATCCTGAATCCATTGCTGATTGTTGGGGGAAAGACCCATCTGGTTCATTAATGTCCTTTAGGGAAGGAAACAGCCATCCTTACCTGGTCTGGCCTATGTGTGACTCCAGACCCCCAGCAATGTGATGGACTCTTACACTGCCTTGAGGCAATTAGGGATGGGCAACACCCTCATCCCATGAATGAATAAAAGGGACCTGAAGTATCAATCTTGTAAACTTATGTTAATGACAGGCAGTCACAGGCATAGAGTGAATCTATTGCACACTGAAACCAATCTCGGTGACTAGAGATGTACAGCAAAGAAAATGTAGTACAACCATACTTGTGGACTACAGATCTCCACATGAACTTTTTCCTCATTCATTCCTGGAATGTGGACATCATTGGCAGACCAACACTATTGCCCAAACTTAATAGCCCTTAAAGTAAATTGCTTGCCAGGCTATTTCAGAAGCCAATTAAGAGTGAACCACATTGCTGTGGGGCAGGAGTCACACATAAGTTTTGCACACTCAAAGAAACATGGGGCTGGGTGGGGGGAATGTCTGATACTTTATTGGTGCCATACCCTCACATCACCTTGGCTCTATTGGGTGATGTGTACTAATCTCCTCTCCTTTGGCTTTACGTCAAGTTTTGTTGGATTACACTTCTCAGGATGTGTTCCAAGGTGCAATATAAATGCAATGCATTGTTGGTGTATTGCCTCCGGATATGACTTCACCTCTGGATGAAGCCGAGGTTGTTTCTAAGCCAATTTGCAATGCTATGTTGAGACTATAAACACTCCCATCTCTTCTCATGAAGTGTAAAAGAACAATATACAAAAATCACAAATTTCTATCTAATGCAGACTAATATCACAAGGAAAATCATATCAGCAAGTGCTGTTTAATTTCTTTAATTAAAGATTGAAACAATTAAATCCATTGCTTTCAGCACCAGCTCCAAACTCTACTGCAGCAACTGCATCCAATATTTATCCCTCAACTAATACTATTAAAATAAATCCAGTCATTTTTCTCATTGGTGTTTATGGGAACCAGTCATGTGGAAGTGGCTGCAGTATTCCTGAATGTCTACATTTGAAAATTACTTCACAAGCTGTGAAAATGTATGGGAATTCCTGACGATGCGAAGGTTGCCCTTTAAATACCGTTTTAAATAATATGGTTTATCCATAAAATAATTATTTTACTTTTCATTATTCCAATAATACATGTACAGATAATCCTTGATTAATGCCGTTTCAAATAATACAGATTTTATTTTGCTCCCCATTATTCCAATAATGCATGCCTATATGCATGTGACTAATAGTGTGACTATTATTGATCACTGACATGTTGACAATGCTAGAGGTGGTTTTTAATGGATGTTTGACATCCTACCTCACAGAGGGCAGTGTTTCTTTTCTAAGTCTCTGTACTCGCTGCTTCCATCTTTACTACTTTTTGTCTCATCACATGTAGTTTCATAACTGGTGGCAAATCTTACATGTCAATGAGCCTTGTTTCAAGTGTTCAATAAAGGATCGTAACAAGAATTATTCACGAATGACAAAGATCAATTACTTCCCCTAGTAATGAGAATGGAGTTGGTATTATTCACTATAGAGGGTGTCCCCAATTAATGAATGCTTATACTACAAATGCAGTCCCATCCAGGGGTCTAAATTTTAACATCCGACATATGAACATTTCCTATACTTATGAACAACTACTTTAGATTGTCCTGCATTGTGTTCTGACTTGCATATGATTCAATTTGCGGATAGGTATTTGCAAACCGGGGACAGCACGTATAGGAAAAGCTAAGCAGTGCAGGAAGATGTACTCCATTAAAAAGATGTCAGATTAGCCTGGATGACTTCCAGGACCGTAACCCAAACTTTTATATAGGTTTTTTGGGAATATGCATTTCCAAATGGACAGTTTGCGCATTGTGAAAGGGTTCTGTTATGGAGGTCAGAACACAATGTGGGACAATATAAAGGAACTATTTGTCAGTACAGGAAATATTTGTATGTCAAATCTTTAAAATTACACTCCTGTATGAGATTGCGTTCATAAGCATGAGTGTTTGTAGGGCAGACATTCGCAAATTAGGGACCCCCGTAACATGGCTTTGCTTAGTGTGATGATGTTCAGGACTGTAGCTACCATGTTATTTGAGGACGACCTCAATTTTCACTGAGTTTGCAATGATTGAGTCTTTTCTTGGGGAAAGCGTCTGGTCCCAGCATGGATCTGGGCCCAGTGCTCGAGTGTTGAGTACTCTGGCGAATGACAAAATGGAATAAGGTTTGTACACCTGAGAGCTCTTTGAACTAAAAGGACCTCACTCACTTTGGAGAATGCTGTCTGACCTGCAGAGTGTTTTCAGCATTTTCATGCTAATTTTTTTTTCAAATCAACACGTTGAGACATGCTATTGAACACCTTTGGAGTAGAGGGGACTTGAACCCTGGTCCCGACTCTGCATGGCTTGTAGTGTATGAGAACCAGTTGTTCTGGTTTCTTGGCTGGTATGTTTTCCCCATTTACCTTCTAAGTCATTGGAAAATTTACTGTGTTTATAATTTACAGCTATATTTGCCCATTAACTAGTGGATCTACCGTTGAAAGGACTTTTATTTCATGTGAAAAGCTTGAACGTGTTCTTTAGTAAGATAATTTCAAAACATTTCATGACGTCAACTGGAAAGGAAATTGGACATAATATAACAGGAGTTGCTGACTCATGTGCCCAATCTTGGAAGGAACTTATAGCATGCATAGAGACCATTTGGCCTCTATCCATGTCTGTGCATACCTTCCACATATACTTCCTCTCAACTCTGTACACCTAACTCTGCCGAATGTGAATCCAACTTACAACACTTCAAATGCACCTCATTGGGTGTGAAGTGCTCTTGCATTTATTTAGCACCTTTCCAGTGGTCCTAGTATTCTTTATTGCTACATTTATCCAAAACAAAACCTGACAGCTCAAACAGCAAGTATCGACATGGTGGGCCAAACAGCCGACTGCAGATTGTGACAATTCTGGTGGTTCTAAACTGGTGGCCAAAAACTTAATCAAAGAAGGAGGCTTGAAGGAACATCTTAAAGGAGGAAAGGGAGGTATAGAGGTGGAAATATTCATAGATCATGCAGTGTAGATACAGGCTCTTTGGCCCACCAGGTCTCTACCAACCAATAAACAGCAAATTACATGAATTCCACTTACATGCATTTGGTCCATAGCCTACGATGCCCTGGCATTTGAAATGCTCATCCAGACGCTTCTTAAAAGTTGCAAGAGCACCTGCCTCCACTACTCTCTCAGACAGTGTGTTCCATACTTCTACCACGCTGTGGGTGAATTTTTTTGTCAGATCTCCTCTAAACCACTTACTTCTCACCTTAAACGTACACCCCGTGGTCTTAGAAATGTCTGCCATGGGGAAAAGATTCTCACTATCTGCTCTGTCTACGCCTCTCATAATTTTGTTTGCCTCAATGAGATCCCCCACCCGAAGCCCCTCAGTCTCCTGTGCTCCAGGGAAAACAAACCCAGTCCATCCAGCCTCTCCTCATGACTGAGACTTTTCATCCCAGGTAACATCATGATGAATCTCCTCTGCACCTTCTCCAGTGCAATCATGTCCTTCCCACAGTGTGGTGACCAGGACTGCTCACAGTATTCCATCTGTGGCTAAATCACTCTTATAAAGTAGCAACAAGACTTCCTTGCACCTATATTCTAGGGAGAAAATTCCAGAGCGTAGAGCTTAGGCAGCCCAAAGCACACAACAATAGTTTTTCGTCCAGCGAGTGGGAGACACTAGAAGTAGGGGACAAAGTTTAAAATGAAGGGACGTCCCATTTGGGATGGAGATGCAGAGAATTTATTTTTCTCTCACATAGGGCGGAATTGTTGGGAGTCTCTTCCCAAAAAGCAGTGAAGGAGTGCGTTATTGAGTGCAAGGTTTTTTTTTGAATAATCGCAACTATAAAGCATACTGGGACATTTTACTACTTGAAATGTGCTAAATAATTGCAAAAGCACTTCACATTCCAAAACACTTGAAGAGACGTAAAGTGCAAACACGTTTGATAGGGTTAGGTGTACAGAGTTGAGAGGAGGTACATGTGGAGGGTATGCACAGACATGGATAGAGGTTGAACAGTCTCCACGCATGCTATGAATTCCTTACAGGATTGGGCACTCGAGTCAGCAACTCAGCTGTAAATTATATACCTGGTAAATTTTCCAATGAATGGTAACATTAACTGGGAGAAAATACCGGTCAGGAAACCAGGAGAACTGATTCTCACATAGCCCCAACCTAGGCAGAGGTTGACAGATTCTTGATTAGCAAGGGAATCAATAGGCATAGGCAGAAATATGAAGTTGAGGTCACAATCATATCTTTGACTTTATTGAATGGCAGAGCAGGGTCCAGGGCTGAATGGCCTCCTCCTGGTCTTAACTTGTATGTTTGTATACTAATGTTGGAGTGATTAAAATCAGTGATGCACTATGCTCCAGATGAATTTCATCCCTTAAACATCACCTTCACAGTAATATAGAACCACACAGAAAGTTGACTGCACAGGACCTGCGGGTTTAAGTTTCTGAAGACCACTGGTGAATCATTGGGGTTTTAAAGTCACATCAGTAGCTTTGATTCTCATTCCTTTTCTAAATAAATTACTGGATTTGTTGAATTGCTGCAGCGAAGTGCCACAGCCGAGTTTATACTCACACCCTCGATGTTACCAATCTGTTAGCAGAACCACATTTTAACCTTTGCTTGACAACACTAACTCATCTCTGCACACGTTTTTCAGTCCAAAAATCTTTTCCTGACAGTTTCTGCAGGAGTGCTGTTTATTTATGGAGTTCTGCTGCGTGAAAGTTAGTGCACACGCAGCTAACCCCATTTCAGTCATAGAACAGTAACTTGATGATAGTGTGGCCCAGAGATCTATCATGCTCTGTCAAGTCTATAAAATCTGATCAGAGATAGGGATTTGAATTCTAGTACTCTGCATTACACAGCAGTGCATAGTAATAAACTCTTCAGTGATAATGGCATGGAAACCTATGTAAACCTGGATTTTATATACATGTCACATATTAAATTCTATGTAACAAATGTATATAAAGGAGGTTGAGGAGTGATTTTATACGGGCTTATAAAATCATGAGGGGCATAGATATGGTGAATAACAAAGGTCTTTTCCCTGAGATGCAGAAGTTCAAAACTAGGGGGCATATTTTTAAGGTGAAAGGAGAAAGACTTAAAAAGGACTTGAGGGGCAACTTTTTCACACAGAGGGTGGTTCGTGTGTGAAATGAACTGCCAAAGGAAGTATAGATGCAGGCACATTTACAACGTTTAAAAGACATTTGGATAGATGCATGAATAGGAAAGGTTATGGGGATAGAGGCCAAATGCAGACAAACGGGACTACTTTAGTTTGGGAAACTTGGTTGGCATGGACGAGTTGGACCGAAGGATCTATTTCTGTGTTGTATGACTCTATGACCCTATATTAACATATATAGCTTAAATATATTGTCCAGCTTTTTTTTTGTATAAGCATTCTTTATCAAATAAAAAACAAAAGAATGGCGGATGCTGTATATCAGGAACAAAAACAGTTGCTGGAAAAGCTC
>NW_025974886.1:0-8240 GCF_021869965.1 Rhincodon typus
TCTCGAATGGTCATTTATCCTGGCGTCATCTGTGGCACCTTGCTATGCACAAACTACCTGCTATGTTTTGTTTATGACACCACTGAGTGGACTCCAACATTAATGAATTGGCTGAAGTTATGAAAAACACTGTGTAAATGTATTATTTCTTCACTTGTTTTCTTCACATTCTTAATATGGCTTTTACTACCTTGATTTTTATATCCGAAATAGCTTGATATATGAAATACTGCACAAAAACTCCCCGCTGCAAAAAGTGGTTTGTCAACTAATTGCATGGGAGATCTGGCTCGTACAAAATGACTCTAAAGTGGGCTGCAGTACCCACCATGCTAATGTAAATTGAAATCTTAACACCAGTGGTGAATACTAATCGTTTACCAACCCAACAATTATTGGCCTGGACATTAAGAACAGATTGCTGAGGAAGTGATTTTCTGCCACAGTTGGTCTAAGAAGATTAGATCGAATTTGTATGCATGACATGACTGACAAACAACGAGGCGAAACAAAACCATATCTGATCTTGAAAATGACGAAGATAGACTTAATTTTAAATAGAGTAATGTCTAGAGAATGTCATACAGCACATTAGCATCATTACACTGTTAGCAGCAAAAATAATTTTGTGCCATATATTAAAGTTCCTGCCATTATATGAATTTTTAAACGTAATGCTGTTTTTAAAATGCATTAGCAAATTCTTTGTCAGAGAACAGGACAGTAGGGCACTTTCATAGTGAAATTTTTCTTTCTACAGTTGTATTCATTGTACCACAAGTCCCAGGAGGAAGCAATTATTGGGACTGAAATTCCTTTGTGCATAATATCTAATGCATGTCAGAAGCCCAAATGAACGTTTAGTAATTTGGAACATTCGCAAATATTTATCCATTCTTGCAAAATTGCTATGGGGTTGTAATTTAGCTTAATACACAATCAACCCAAACGCCCGATGTCAACAGTTTTATGCTTTGTTATGGCTTAGTAAAAGCCAATTAGGAGTAAATATTCGAAGTACATTTCCTTCTGATACATTATGATTCACAATATAGATTAGGACAATTGTAAAATTTCATAAACAAGCATTCCATGGAAACATCACGGTTTGGCAAAGAATTTGTTAATTCAGCTTAACAGCAGTAAACTATATTTCAGGTCATATTAAGCTCCTGTCCCTATGGTATAATATGACGTTAAACCAGTGAAGAGCAGTGACGGAACTCCAGCATGGATCAAAGAAAGATACATTATAAGGAATAGTTCAACAGTTTCAGCAAGATGGGTGCCTGAGAAGATTTCACTTTGCTGGACATGCTAAAGGCAAAGAAGAAGAATGAGCTAGAAAGGAGAGTTAGGATGATGCAAGACACAAGACAGCAACATGGCAACTTTCTACCGCCCAAGACAATAAATCTGCTTCAGCAACCTAATGGCCATAACTACTGAAGGAATCCACGGATGGATTATACAATCTCTTGGAAGTGGACTTGCTCTTCCCTGCTACTGTCAGGAGTAAAAGTAATGACAACACTCAATATTTTGACAAGAAGAGCTTCCAGTATCATTAGAGATAGTAGGAACAGCAGATGCTGGAGAATCCGAGACAAGAAGGTACAGGGCTGGCTGAACACAGCAGGCCAAGCAGCATCATAGGAGCAGAGAGGCTGCTCGGCCTGCTGTGTTCATCCAGCCCTGCACCTTGTTGTCCAGTATCATTAGTCTAGCTAGCAAAACTTAACCAGTTCATGTTACTTTACATTACGATGACCACAGACGTGTTTTATTTACCTTAAATATCCAGGTCAAAAAATTTATATGGGCATGAAGTAGCACAATGCTATTAAGGATGTGGCATTTCTGGGGCACAGCTCCATGGAGTAAACCCATGCAACTAACATTAGGGAAGCTCACCGATGGGAGCTAGGTTTAGACAGTATAATAGAAGGTCATGAGTGCCAAGAGACAGAGACCAGTAGACAGCTACATTGCAGCACAGGAGAGGGTAGACAGACCACAGCAATCTACAGATGTTCAGGGCAGTACAGAATATGGAGGAGCAAGGTGAATTCCTCTTCAGAGACATAGCAGGCCTACTTCTTAACAGTGATACAATACAATCAAGTCTTGGAGGCCTGTGAAAGAAGAGATTACGGAAGATTTCCGGTGCAAAGACAGCCAGCGTTTTTATGCAATTGATTCTATGAAAAGATTACCCTTTAAGGAAAAGGTCTATCCTTCATGGGAGTACTCAGAGCTCCAACTGTGAATGATTAGCTGAGGGGAAAAAATATCTGCTTCAATTAAGAGCTAAGTTTGTGTTTCAAAATGAAAATCTTGAGAGAGAATGAACATTTTCATCTCAGATTGCAAAGGATAATCATGGAGAAGTGAGTCTTCATTAAAGATGGAGGGCGAAGGCAATGGCCTAGTGGTATTATTGCTGGCCTGTTAACCCAGACACCCAGATAATGTTTCAGAGACATGGTTTCAAATCCCACCAAGGCAGATGGTGGAATTTGAATTTAATAAAAATATCTGAAATTAAGAATATAATGATGACCATTAACCCATTGTCAATTGTACAGGAAAAACCCATCTGATTCACTAATGTCTCATATAATGTCTTAATACCACTAATGGGTAGGAAACTGCTTTCCTTACCTGGTCTGGCCGACATGTGACTCCAGACCCACGGCAATGTGGTTGACTCTGAACAATTAGGGATGGGCAATAAATGCTGTCTGGTCAGCGACAACATAATCCCAGGAATGCATAAATACAAGATGGACAGTGGCCACAGAATGGGGATAATCTTTTGAGAAAAGGCTTAGAAATCAGTGGGGAATAAACTGATTTGCCAATTTGTAGGCCACTGCGTCACATAAAAATTTTTTCTTGATCCTGCTTTGGAAGTGTATTTCATTATTAATGATGATATACTTCCAATTTTTTGATGGAGTTCTGGCAATGTTATTGTCTCCCGAGAAGCTGTCATCCACTCCAATCCTGTGCTCACCTTCCTGGACAATGATAATGGAGCATATACATTCAATATTTCATCCCAGATTAATGCCTCAAGTAAAAGAGACTTGTGTGAGGTGGGGGTCTGTGACAATAAAGAGTTAGATGTTCATGTTTAAACATCAATGGTTAAAAGGGATGCTGCAAAAAACTTGATGGCTTGTGGAGATGTGGTACAAAGGGATTATTATACATTTACTGTAAGGATAACTCCTGAGCATGTGCATAAGGAGCTATGTCACAGTACTATCAGATTTCATTTAACTGAAGCCCGAGTCTGTTGGGTTCTAGATGTCCTGTCTTGTCATTCCTCGTATATAGTTATGTTGAATAAAACCTGTTTATGTCCACTGACATGAGTAGAGATATGAACTTACTGCTGTCAGCCATATTGCAAAACATATTAAACACTGCCACCAATGCTGTGTGAAATACTGCAACATTTTAAAAATGCATGTGGTTCAGATAGATATTTACTATGTTATCAATTTTCAGGTTTGACACATTTCCAACTTTTCTTCTCATACCATTCTTTAAACTCTATATATTTTTTAGAGTTTACATAAATTGTTCAATTTATGAATTGAATGATGGATTGTCCATATATAATTTTTGTTATAAAGACAAAGATCGATGTGGACGTATTTAAAATATTTACCCAATCATAACCATATATTTTAAGTCAAGTGTAATGAGCAATCCTTAAGTGTAATATTATTCCAGAAGAAAAATACTTGCTAGATCTTTTAGTTGACCATTACTCATTTAAAGGTCTATGTCACCTACGTCTCAGAAAATGTAAGTGTCTTCTGGAAACTTTTGATGTGACTGACATCTGAATGTTTATTTTGCCTCATTCTTTCAGTTTAGTAGCCTTTAATACGGACTCACATGAAATCAGTTGCACAACTACTTCATTTGCTGCAGGGAAAATCTTAGACATTTGCACGAGAAAACCGACCAAACACAGCAGTCAAGATCAGGTGCTCAGCAAGCTGTTCAATATCTCCACCTTGCCGCATTTCTCAAAGTATGTGGTGATCATTGATACTAGATTTACAGGACAATTGGTATCAGGTTTCTGCTCTTTCTCACCTGTACAATGAAATTCGACCAGTATGACCACAACAAATCCATCATTTACATTCCTCTTGGACACATACCACTAAACTCTCATTTACAAGTGTTGGCAAGAAAACAAAAGGGTACTGTTGAGTACTGATGTATTCTGGTCTGCCCTTTCAAGGTTATAACAGCTGAAAGAAAAGGGATGAATGTTATTTGTAAGTTGAAAGACATCTTCAAATAAAGCGATAACAAGGTGTAGAGCTGGATGAACACTGCAGGCCAAGCAGCATCAGAGGAGCAGGAAAGCTGACGTTTTGGGTCTGGACCCTTCTGCAATACTATTTGTAACATATGCAACAAAGCAATGGTGGGCCGGAAACGTCAGCCTTCCTGCTCCTCTGATGCTGCTTGGCCTGCTGTGTTCATCCAACTCTACACTTTGTTATCTGTGAGTGAAACCTGTTGTTTCACTTTTCTCAAGTCCTTCCTTATCTAAATTTGCCAGGAAGCACACAATGACTTCTTGAATTCCATCAAGTATTTGCAAGTCTGAGATTTCCTTATGTTATGTGCAATAAGTCATACAAATAAGGACATATAAGCAAAATAGCACATTCTTAATGCTTCATCTTCACCAGGTCATAAATGTTAGTAAATGACTAAGATTCATGCAGCTAAGTTTAAAATGACAATATGTATGAAGACATTTGAAAATGTGCACGTGTCAATGTTGTCAACTATAATTTTAATTTAAAATAATTGCTAAAGTATATGTATTACAATGTTGGCTCTAAGTTAACTGAACTGAAAAGTGGAAAAAAAACATTTAACTCCAATTCAGAACCCAAGTTTCCATATGATATAATAATGTTATAGACCTTCATCACAACATATTATTTTCACATTTCAGGAAGCTTTCTTGAGTATTCAATGGTGCCCATGCCAGTTTTTATGAAGCTGCTTGTGAGCTGTTGTTCTTTTTGTAACTTAAAGTTAATAAAGAAAGGTCAAAATCCAAAAAACTGGCCAAGAATTTACTTTAAATTAAATTTTAACCAGTTTCTGGTTCAGGCTGGTAAATTAAATTTACAATTATATATTCTAGAATGACAGTATAGTCTACTACTTTCAATTCAACGTCACTGAATTCAAGTTATCAGCGCTACTTTCAATTATATTTATGTTGGCTAATTCAAATTATTAGATAACTCAATTTCTGTTTAGCGCAAAAGTGACTTTGAATTATCAGGAGTACATTTCATGCCCTTAAAAATGTTTCTGAGCTGCTTGCTTTAGTAAAATGCTGGTACTGAATTCTTACTTTGTTATTTTTGGAGAAAAATATAACAAAGTCAGTTTGTGAGAAAGGACCAGACTTTCTGGAATGGGACATCCCATGATATGTGCCATTAATTAGGCTTTTTCCCAAACTTCAACTCATCTTTTTTATTCTCATGACTTGTTGGGAATCTAAACTGATAACAGCGCATCAAGGGCAATGGAGCTCCTAATACATTAGTGAATGGTATGACTAAAAGTGTATCTCTCAAACCAGTAAGAATTTTGAATTGAAAAATAAACAGAAGGATGATTAAAATGGAGTGAAATCAGGTGCAGAAAAAGAAAGTGTAGAGCTGGATGAACACAGCAGGCCAAGCTCCTCTGATGCTGCTTGGTCCGCCGTGTTCATCCAGCTCTACACCTTGTTATCTCAGATTCTCCAGCATCTGCAGTTCCTATCTCAGAAAAAGAAAGATTGGATTAAAACAAACAAAGAAATAAAAGCCAGGAGGGAAAATCAAGAATCAAACTTTAACATTTAAAGTTAATCACCTTCCAAGCCTAAAAGGTTATTTGACACTGTATTAATAATTATCACATCAATAAAAAGATAGTTACTGTCTAAATTACTGTAATTTTGAGCTGAGTTTAGAGGGCAACTGGTGTGAAAATCCAGAAAGTTCTAAAAATAATGGGAGGCTAAGAGTGAGATGCTGATGTTGTGAAGCAAATGACACATACACCAGCAACCTCTGTAGGTTTCCATTTCAAAACATACCTCACAAATCCCTGGATCTGCTGACTGAATTTCACATTAACATTACTCTTTGTCATTAACGCACTGCTGTGTTTCCAGTGAGATCCAGCCCTTTAATTCACACCTGATGCTTGTTTTCACAGCCATTTCTACCCATTGTATTGTGGAAAAGCTGTTGGCAGACCTGAGATTGCACCTCTATTGTCTGTACAGAGAAGCTACATTAAAGAACATAAAAACAGCAGTGGTTTATTTGACAGAAATAGAACATAATGTCCACTTAATTCATAAATTTGCACACGCTCAATAGAGTTAGGGAAGTCAACGTGTCATTTCAATTAGAGAACGTCACATAATTTTACTATGTTTCAGTTTCATTATCTACTCCTAACTCGTGCTAATTCTTGTAGACAAACAGGAGGCTGGAAGAACACAGCAAGCCAGGCAGCATCTGGAGGAAAGGAGCAGTCAATGTTTCGGGTACTGGACTGCAAATTCTTATCTTAATGAAAATCTGCTTTATTGTGTGCTTTAAGCCAGTAATATGCATATTTCAATACCTCAAGTATCTCTGGGTTATGATTGTCTTCACATACACTCTCCCTGCAGCTGTTGGCTGTGTATCTCCAAGTAAAATTGTTCCAATTGGTAAGACACCTTTATTCATATCTGCACATTGCGTTTTTCTAAATTCAGCTATTTTGTGTAGTGTCTAAGTTCTCTGTCTTTACATCCTCTTTCTAGTCTGATGTTTTCTCTCCAACTGATGTCAGAATCATATCATCATTTGCAGATCTTATTATACTACAACTCACACCTTTCCTCGGTCTACATCATTCCAGTAATTTACGTTCATTTATGTAAATAGTCTTTGTCATCATTAACATCGTTCTTATAATCATTATCACTACCTACTCACTCCACACCCACCCAAAAACAATGCAAATCTCACAACTGGAGACAATCTGGAACTCTGCATGTCCTGATCTGCCTTGTTTGATTTCAACTCTAGAGAGGTAGTGTTGTACCATGTCTGGAAATGTTGTACTTCTCTGTGATGTAGTATGTGTATCTCTGTTCCACATCCTATAAACATTACTACACTTGGTCTCGCTCCTTGGCTTGAGTGAGATCAATGCCTTCCTGTTCCTCTCGAATGCCCTTTAGGCGAACTAACAATTGAACATCTCGGTTGACCTGTTTTTCTGATGATCATGGCTTCTACCTTCCTGTCCCTTAATCAGAATTTCGGCCCCAGCTGTAAGTTTGACTGAGCATTCACCCGGTCTCCAGAGTAGTGCCACTTCTGCTGCTTTTTTTACAGTGATGTTTTTCCCTTTGTTTTAACTTCTTGTGTCTTGAAAGATTATATTTGACCTGAGGCTGTGTTTTAAAATTGGTCCAGCTGTTTTTAACCTCTGTCCTGTTCACTAATCCCTTGGTGAGTACCTATTATTCAATGGGGTAGTTCTGTAGCTGAGTGGAGCTAATTCCTAACCTGTATTCTTATATATCAATGATTTCACATCTTGACTGCTCTTTCTGAATCCAACGCAGAAAGAGGCCATTTGGCCCATCAAATTTGCATTGACCTGATGAAAAACATCCCTTCCAGACCCAGCCCTCTACCCTCTCCCCATAACCTTTCATTTACCATGGCTAACCTATCTAGCTTGAACATCCCTGTGGACTACAGACAACATAGCATAGTCAAACACATAAACTGCACATCTTTGGACAGTGGGAGAAAATTGGAGCATCTAAAGGAAACCCATGCAGACACAGGGAGTATGTGCAAACTGTTCACAGACAGTCACCCAAAGCTGAACCTGGGTCCCAGGTGCTGTGAGGCAGCAGTGCTAACCACTGAGCTAACAAGGTGTAGAGCTGGATGAACACTGCAGGCCAAGCAGCATCAGAGGAGCAGGAAGGCTGACGTTTCGGGCCTAGACCCATCTTCAGAAATGGGGGAGGGGAAGGGGATTCTGAAATAAATAGGGAGAGAGTGGGAGGCGGATAGAAGATGGATAGAGGAGAAGATAGGTGGAGAGGAGACAGACAGGTCAAAGAGGCGGGGATGGAGCCAGTAAAGGTGAGTGTAGGTGGGGAG
>NW_025974887.1:0-8240 GCF_021869965.1 Rhincodon typus
GGGATCTTGATCAGATGGGCCAATGGGCTGAGGGAGTGGCAGATGGAGTTTAATTTAGATAAATGTGAAGTGCTACATTTTTGAAAGGCAAATCAGGGCAAGACTTATACACTTAATGGGTAGGTCCTGGAGAGTGTTGCTGAACAAAGAGACCTTGGAATGCAGGTTGACAGTTCCTTGAGAGTAGAGTCACGGGCATACAGGATAGTGAAGAAGGTGTTTGGTATGCTTGCCTTTATTCTTCAGTGCACTGAGTATAGGAGTTGGGAGGTCATGTTGTGGCTGTACAGGACATTGGTTAGGCCACTTTTGGAGTACTGCAAGCAATTCTGGTCTCCGTGCCATAGGAAGGATGTTGTGAAACTTCAAAGGGCTCAGAAAAGATTTACAAGGATGTTGCCAAGGTTGGAGAGTTTGAGCTATATGGAGAAGCTAAATAGGCTGGGGCTATTTTCCCTGGAGTGTCGGAGGCTGAGGGGTGACCTTATAGAAGCTTATAAAATCATGAGGGGCATGGACAGGACGACTAGCCTAGGTCTTTTCCCCAGGGTAGTAGAGTCCAATACTAGATGGCAGAGGTTTAAGATGAGAGGGGAAAGATTTAAAAGGGACCTAAGGGGCAACTTTTTCAGGTAGAGGGTGGTGCATGTATGGAACAAGCTACCAGAGGAAGTGGTGGAGGCTGGTACAAGTAGAAAACTTAAAAGGCATCTGGATGGGTATATGAATAGGAAGGGTTTAGAGAAACATGGGCCAAATGCTGGCAAGTGGAACTAGATTAATTCAGGATATCTGATCGGCATGGACGAGTTGGACCGAAGGGTCTGTTTCCATGCTGTACAGTTCTATGAGTGTGTGGCAGAATTCCTGTATATAGGTCAGAGGATTAGGGGTTCAACTCCTATTCCCAGAGACATGAGCCTCTATTATATGCTGACACATCAGTAGGATAGTTTAACAATTGCTGTCTTTCAAGGAAGACCCCATTTGTCTTCTCAGGTGGATCTCATGACATATTTGAAGAAAAGCAAAGCTTTTGTTCTGACCATTTTTAACTCCACAGCCAACATCACTAAAATGGATGGTGAGGTCTTACCATACTGTTGTTCAGGTAACCTTCATGTGCACAAATTCGCTTTATTGTTTCCATATTACAAACAGTGATCAGTCTGCAGAAATAATACATTGCCTGTAAAGTGTTTTGATCCGTCCTGAGATTGTGAAAGGCACAAGTTGTTTCTTATGTATTTGTACCCATCTGTGTTCTGTTCAGGACTGTCTTGAAGTTATATTGGTGAAAGGTTGTCTCATACAGTTTGCACTTTGTCACTGAACACAAAGAATGTCTGATGCATTTGCAGCATAATGACTTATATTTTGAAATCTTTGATGTTTTATGAATGAGTATCCAAGGATTTAAAACACCCAAATCCTAATCTGAATTTATATGCAATGCCATCTGATTTATAAACTGGCCATCCATATTTAACCTACCTATCAGGCATTTTACAAGGCAAATGAACTATTTTGTTCCCACTAAGATTAATCTCTCTCAGCACCAAACGATTAGATTAGTTGAATGCTGTAAAGTATCAATCAGGCATAACTTTCTACAGCTGTGAGTTGCACACAAACTTGAAGCAGAATTATTTTCAGATAAGCAAAAAGTTTCTGAGCTTTACAACTACAATGTGTTCATTCATCCTTGGAGAAGTTCAATGTATATCAAGGAAATGTCAGCATTTAGAATATGTTCACTTTCTTCAAAGGAAACCTCTGCAATATGTTTGATTATTCTTTTATGTGAACCACAACTTGTAGCAACTTCTTTGAAGTAAAAATATTGTTCCTGCTGTGAATGTTTGAACTACATTTGTTTGAGAACTCCAGCATCTACCTTCTACTTAGAAACCTGGATTTGAAATCAAAAGAGAGCATGGAAGAGGCTGATGACAAGTTTTACTCACTTTGAAGAATTACGTTAAAATTCTCATATTTTGTTTTACTACAGTCTACTTTACTACACCACCACAATCTCTGTGGTGGCAGCATCTTGAATTTAACATTCTTGCTCTTGTGTTCAAAACTTATTATCTCACTTTTCCCCATCCCTCTAACCTCTTCCAGGCATACAGTTCTGAGATATGTCAGTGCTCCTTCATTTATGGACTCTGGCACCTCCAACACAGGCATGATGGAACGAAAGGTCTCTTTCTGTGTTAGAACAATTCAGCAATGCTGTAATGGTCACCATCCATCTATTCAGAGCATTCTATTTCACCTTGAATTAAATAAACCATTTTAAAACATAACCTTCTTGTAAAATCACAATTTTTTTTATAACAAAGTAATATTGATCAAGGTATAAATCCATAATTTCACTCAATCCTCCACTTTCTTACCAGATGAGTTTGTTTAAAACTTTAGCCATTAGCTGTATGGTACAGATCCTCAGTCTTCGCTGCTAACTTTCCTATCTGGCTACATTCTGGAGAATGGCAAACACAGCTCCTTTCATAGTCATGATAACATGTGGATTGATCTACCATTTCCCCATAACTAGATGCAGAACTGAAAGCTAACTTCTCTGATTCCAACTTGTAGCAGCCATGAAGGGGTTGCCTTGCTTTCAATATGTCTCAGCTTCTGCCTGCTTGAAAAGATTTCTGCAGACACATTTCTTTTAGTCACAAAATATGAGGTCCTCAGTACAAGATAGAACCCATGCACAAATACACATTACTTCCATCATTTTTTTCAAACAGTCTGCATAAATTTGCATGTATTACAAATTAAAAATAGGTCATTCCACCTAACTGCTTTGTGTCAGTGTCTATGTTTTACATAAGCCTTCCCCTACATTTCTTCATCCGACTCTATCAGCACAGGTTTCTATTGATATCTCCCTCATCAATTATTCCTGCTTCACTTTAACTGCACTTGCGCTATTCACCCAAGCTAAATTTTGTGGAAGTGACTTCCACTTTCTAATCACTGTCTGGGTAAAAGAAGAAATTTATGTTTATAATCATGATTGTAGATCTTCGTGTTTTCTTCATTCTCCTCAGTGAACAGAGCATATAACATTGAATGATAAATTACACCATTTCTATGACTTCCCTCTAACGTTAGAAAATTATGAGTAGCCATTGTATAAATCATATTTTGCCAGAACAGGAAATTGCATACACTTCAGAATCTGATGCTTATCACTTTCCATGTACAAAAGAACACATTTGAGAAGATGCTTCAGTGTTGCCAATATTTCCACTTAAATTTGATTGTTGTTGGTTTCCAGTAGCAGCAGAAGATATTCTGTTACTTGCTTTATAAAGGCTGGAGTTAGAAATTTGAAGGAGCAATGAGTTTATATTCACTATATCGTAAGCAGTTGTTTAGTGGGTTGGCCGTTTACCATGCAGATCTGCTTCTGTAAATTGATAAGCAGACTCGCTAGTTATGTCACACACTCTTCACTGTTTGTGACAGCACAGAGAGAATTGAAAAGTTTTAATAATGTGAAAATCACAGTGGATTTTGGTGCACACAGAATTGTTGGAATTAAATTGAGTTTCTCATTATCTATCTTATCAAAGAGTAGTAGATGAATTAACTTGCTCATAAGTTCAAATGGATGTGGGCACAGTTACAACATTTAAAAGACAAGTACATGAATAGGAAAGGTTTGGAGGAACATGGGCCAGGAGCAAGCCGGTGGAACTAGTTTAGTTTGGGATTATATTTGGCATGACTGGCTAGACTGAAGGGTCTGTTTCCGTGCTGTATGACTATGACTCTTAAGTGCGAGTTGCATCAAGTTATTTTGGAGGGAATTCTTGCTGTGAGACCCAGCGAGATCTCTTGCATGTCTTATCAAACTTGCCTCATTTAATGATAGTAGGAACTGCCGATGCTGCAGTCTGAGATAACAAGGTGTGGAGCTGGAGGAACACAGCAGGCCAGGCAGCATCAGAGGAGCAGGAAGGCTGACGTTTCCGATCTGGAACGTCTGTGTTCCTCCAGCTCCACACCTTGCCTCATTTAATGCCTACCCCAGCCCTATGATTCTAATCTGTTCTTACCACACACCACTCCCAGATCAATATTTGGATATCCACAATAGAAACCTTCCATCTACACCATTTTGAAAGCCTGTTGAGTACCAGGCATTGTCAGTCTGAGACTCCCTGAACAGTTCCAGGCTTGTTTCCCTCGACATGATAGACAGGGAAGTTAGCACCCCACTGTCCTGGATGAGGTAATGCAGAGGCAGGACTGCCTCTTCCTTGAGAACTGGCAGTGAAGGGCATGATACCAGCCTGATCCAAGGTTACCACCAGGTCAGTGTAATCTCAGCCACCTGCAGGAATGCCCAGCACTGTAGATGAACAATTTTCTGCTCTCTGCCAATGTAAATGTGACCACCTTCTCTCGAAAACCTCAGAAAAATATTGGCACCAAATCAATTATTTTCAAAACATTATGATATTTTGGATATTTTTAATCAAGCTGTTCAAAGATGTTATTGCACAGTTCTGGAGCAGATGGCACATGAACACATTACCAGCTACACCACATGAGCCCTCCATTGTAATGTTTACATAATTATCAAAATACTTATTATGGCAAGTGACAAAAGTGTAATCAGAGAAGTACTTTTTTAAAAAGGGAGTCACAATAGAAAAGAGAGAAGTGGAATGTCAGAGAGGTTTAAAGAGAAATATTCAGAGCATCAGGACTTGACAGCAGAATGGATGACTTCCAAAGGTGGTGTGCAGGAACTGGGGGATGGATAAGAGGCTGCGCCTGGAGGATCAGAGAGTTACTGGAAAGTCAATGCAATAGAGGAGGCGACAGAGATTTTTTTATCCATTCACAGGATGTGGGTGCTGCTGGTTAGAGCTACATTTATTGCCTAATCCTAGAAACCCTTGGGCGATGGTAGTGAGATGCTTTCCTGAACCTCTGCTGTTCATTTACTATAGATAGATTCACAATGCCATTAAGTAAGGAGTTGATACAGTGATACTGAAGGAACAGTGCGATATTTCCAAGTCAAGGTGATGAGTGACTTGGAGGGGAATTTGCAAGCGGTGGTGTTCCTGTATATCTTCTGCCTTGTCTTTCCAGATGGTAGCTGTTGTCTACAAGGTGTTTTCTAAGAACCTTGGTGAAATTCTACAGTGCCTCTTGTAGATGGCACACACTGGAGCTACCGTGCATTGGTGGTGGATGGAGTGAATGTTTGTGGATTTGGTGCCAATCAAGTGAGCTGCTTTTCCTGGATGGTGTCAAACTTCTCGACTGTTGTTGTAGCTATATCCAGGCCAGCAGGGAGTATTCCATCATACTCCTGACCTGTGCCTTGTAGATGGAAACAGATTTTGAGGAGTCAGATGGTGAGTTATTCACAGTATGATTTGTAACTTCTGACTGGCTGTTGTGGACACTATTTATATGGCTGATCCAGTTCTGGACAATGGTAACCCCTAGGATGTTGATGATGGGGGATTTAGCCATGGTAATTCCATTGAATTTGAAGGGCCAATGGTTGATCCTCTCTCGTTAGAAATGGTCATTACTTGGCACTTATGGGGTGCAAATGTTACTTGACGAGTGTCTGTCCAAGCCTGGATATTGTCCAAATTTTGTTTCATTTGAACATGGATTATAATGGTCTTCCTTTATGTTAGGTATGGCTCTAACCAGCCAAGGGTTTTTCACCAATTTCCATTGACTCTACTTTTGCAAAGATTCCTTGATGCTGCACTGTCTCATATGCGGAGTTGATGTCAGAGGCTGTCACTCTCACCTCATCTCTAGTATTCAGCCCTTTTGTCCACATTTGAACAAAAGCTGTAATGAGGTCATGTGCTGAATGGCCCCGGCAGAACCCAGTCTGAGCCTCAGTGAGCAGATTATTGCTGTACACATGCTAGCACTGTTGATGACCTTTTCTATCATCTACTGATGATCGAGAGTGGGCTGATGGGGTGGAAATTGGTCAGGTTAGACTTGTCCTGCCTTTTATGTACAGGACAAACCTGACAATTGTCCACATTGTGAGGCAGATGCCAATGTTGGAGCTTGTCATGACTAATTTGGGGTAACATGCTGCAAACCAAGTTCTGCAGTGGTTGGAGGGTACACCCTAAAGGTGGAGTGGCAGCAATTTTGGGACCTGTGGGCAGCAATTGGGAGGGCCAAGAGAAAGCTGACAACAGTCATTGGTTGTGCAGCAGAGCTGGAAAGAGCACTTTCGATGGACTTGGTTTTCCTGAACTCATCTGGCGTGGGCAGGTAGTGCTGTCTAAAACTATGACTACAACTCTTATTTACATACACAACACACCTCTATTTCTGCTAATCTAATATGGAAATCTAACTGAATGCTTTAATCCAATTTCAGTTTAACATTTCTCATATATTTTTCCCTTTTTCTATGAGCACCCAAATACATACCATTACTATGTTCTGTGCCACGTTGTCTAACTCATTGTACCATGGCAAATCTACTTTCCAGTTACTGGATATTATAAGGGGTGGGGGTGGAGGCACGGGTGTGGTAGAGACAGCACCTATTATGGTCCTGTGTTACTATGTTCCTTGCTGTGCATAGTGGAATATGTGAAATCCATAGCACTCTCCCCTTATTTTAACACCTGTAAACTGGCATCATCATATTTGGCTCCCAGCAAAACTTTTGCACATTAACTCCGGTTCCATCCGTCCTTATAACCGTTACCTGATCCTGTGACCCCTGGATAATATCATCTTGTTTCTCCAGTGTGAACATTCATAATTTTCCTAACTGCTCCTTGTAGCCCAGGAGCTTAAAAATAATGGGTTGGTGCTTATTATAGTGCCTTAGGACAACTTAAACTACTTTCAGGTTTGCAGTGGCATAGTGGTAATAATACTGGACTAATAATCCCAAGGTTAGGCTGCACTATGGGTTCATTCTCATCAGTTCAGCTGGTGAAGTTTATATTCAATCTGAAATTGAAAACTAGTCTCAGTAATGATGGCCATGAAACCATTATCAATTGTCATAAAAGAACATCTGGTTCACTGATGCCTTTTAGGGAGGTGTTCCACCGTCCTTACTTGGTCTGGCCGACATGTGCCTCAAGATCCACATCATTGTGGTTGACTCTTAACTGCCCTCTGAGATGATTTAGCAAGCCTGTCTAATCAGTGGCAATTAGAAGTGCACATTGCATTGGCAGTGATGACCACCCATAAAAAGTACCACGTATACATATGTAAGCGTTGGATTTATGAGACAAATTTTTTTAGACAAAACACGGGGATTGATTTTCCCACAAGTGATATTTTGGATGGATTAAAATCCATGCTGAGTTTTTGGAAGTAACAAACTGTGAATACAAAGACACAGAGATAGTAGGAACTGCAGATGCTGGAGAATCCGAGACAACAAGGTGCAGGGCTGGATGAACGCCAGGATTTCACAAGCTTCAAAATCTCCCCTGGCCCCTACTGCATCCCAAAACCAGTCCAGCTCGTCCCCGCCTCCCTAACCTGTTCTTCCTCCCACCTATCCCCTCCTCCCACCTCAAGCCGCACCCCCATCTCCTACCTACTAACCTCATCCCGCCCCCTTGACCTGTCCGTCCTCCCTGGACTGACCTATCCCCTCCTTACCTCCCCACCTACACTCACCTTTACTGGCTCCATCCCCGCCTCTTCGACCTGTTTGTTTCCTCTCCACTTATCCTCTCCTCTATCCATCTTCTATCCGCCTCCCCCTCTCTCCCTATTTATTTCAGAGCCCCCTTCCCCTCCCCCATTTCTGATGAAGGGTCTAGGCCCAAAATGTCAGCCTTTCTGCTCCTATGATGCTGCTTGGCCTGCTGTATTCATCCAGCCCTGCACCTTGTTGTCTTTTTCACAATTGCTTTTTACGCTATGAAACATCCAAAATGTTGGCAGGTAGTTAGGGCAGGCATTGCTTGCTAAATTCAGGACCATGGTCAGCAGCCAGCATGTGTCTTTGTATTAACACAGCAGGCTAAGCAGCATCATAGGAGCAGAAAGGCTGACGTTTCGGGCCTAGACCCTTCATCAGAAATGGGGGAGGGGAAGGGGGTTCTGAAATAAATAGGGAGAGAGGGGGAGGCGGATAGAAGATGGATAGAGGAGAGGATAAGTGGAGAGGAAACAAACAGGTCGAAGAGGCGGGGATGGAGCCAGTAAAGGTGAGTGTAGGTGGGGAGGTA
>NW_025974888.1:0-8240 GCF_021869965.1 Rhincodon typus
AGCCCATTTCTGAAGAAGGGTCTAGGCCCAAAACGTCAGCTTTCCTGCTCCTCTGATGCTGCTTGGCCTGCTGTGTTCATCCAGCTCTACACCTTGTTATCTTATGCAACTACAGGGATAGCTCCAGCAGAGTTGCTAACAGTGAGAAGACTCCTCACCAGGTGAAATCTGATCTTCCTGGACCTCAGGGGGAGGGTGGGGAGGCATCAGGAATGCCAATGTCAGACACAAGACTCCACCAAATCAGAGATAGTTTACTTCAGGGGGTGAAGTTTTGTGTAGGAACCAAGGAAATGGCTCTGCATGAGTAAGAGTCATTGTTAACGCAAGGTCAGGACCAGGGACGTATAAAGGTCAGATAGGTGTGACAGTCCTGAAAAAGCACATGGGCCACATGAAAGCTGCAAACTCATAAACAGTGCAGGAGCAAAATGTTCCTTGCTCCTTGGAACAGCCTGAAAGGCTGTCAGAACCCATGTGTTCTTGCTCTCCATTAAATGTTGAAGAGACCTTTGAATCTGAGATGGACATGGCGAATCTCACCGCATCAATGCCTTTGCCATCTGAAGAAGACAGTGAATTTCTCCCAAGATGCTCCGGGTGAAAGTGGCAAGTTGTTGTGTATCACACACCATCTGTATCAGAGGCAGAGTCAGAGGAACCTGACCCAGTGCTAAAACGCCTCAGGAGGTGCTACAAGTAAAAGGACCAGCCTATGTCTTCAGACTCAGAAGGGGAGAGACCTAGGGATTGTAATGGCGTTAGCCAGGTGGATCTCATAGAATATGAGTTCCCTGATTGGGGCTGTTAACCTGGTCCAATCAGGGAGCCCTGGCTGACTGATAAGAACAGGAGTGTCAGAGGTTCTGTTCACTCAGAGAACTGGCTCTGAGGGAGCTGGATCATTGTCAAGGACTCTCCACGTGTAAATAAAGGATAACTTGGTGACGGGATACCAGCCTCTTCGGAGTTGTTTCAATCACAAAAGCTATTGATCCTTTGGTACCATTTGCCCTTCCTTTCCCACAGAATGGGATAACCTGGGATATTTAGTTCCCAGTCCTGACCAACTTGTAGCAATATCACAGCAACGGTTACTCATGTTGTACCTTATAAGTTGAATTTGATTCAGTAATTCATTCAATTCATTCTCTGTCATGCATATGTTCATGTAAAGAACACTTAAACTGTCCTCCTGCTGCTTTAAAAATGCTGTTTCTATTTCCCTCTCCTGGTTTAATTACATCACACAGCTTAGTATTCTCCTTTGATAAGGATGTAGCATCAATTCACTGAATTTAGGAATTTGATTAATTTATAGAAAACATGTCTTGGAGATTGTTTTTAATCAAACTAATCCAACTTCCTGCAAATTTCTTCAACTTTCTGAAAGGGACAAGACTAAGATACAAGACAGACTTCAAAACTCAACAAAACGTGTGAAATAAATTAGTTACACAAGATTTCTCTGAAGCAAATTCTCAGGGATCTGGAAACCCAGGCACATGGGGGGAGGAGGAGAGTGCGATCTATCTTCACAGAGGCTGTGCTTAGAATAAAGGTAACGTCAGGAATGTCCCACTGGACAATTAGGCTGCTCTCGCATTACATAGAGAGGAAAAAATCTGGTGATGGTTTAACCAGAGAGGTTGAGAAGGAGAGTTGTTCATGGTAACCTCAGCCAGCAGGGGAATTGAACCCACACCATTGGTGTTACTCAGCATTGCAAACCAGCCATCCATCAAACTGAGCTAACTAACCCCTGTAGAATGTGACCCCCCCCACCCAAAAATAACAATTTTGTCCTAATCTGGAAGTTAACTGAGAAAATTCAACTCCTAAACATCTGAACTTCCAAACAGTTATACTGAACTCAGAATGTTAACTCTGTTTCTCCCTCTGCAGATGCTGCCAGACCCGCTGAGCTTCTCCAGCATTTTGTGTCTGTGTCCTAAAGACCTTACATATTTCAATGGGATCCTGGGTTCCAAACCCAGGTCCCCACAACATTACCTGGGACTCTGGATTAACAGTCCAGCAATAATACCACTAGGCCATGGCCTCCCCTTAATGTGGTCTCACCCCTGCACAACTGCAGTAAAATTTCTCTATTTTTATGTTTCATCCCCTTGCAACAAACGGCAACATTCCACTTACCTTCTGAATCACCTACTGTACCTGTTTATTAACACCTAGCTCAACTTCAATTCTGCAATCTCTATTTAAATTGTATACTATTTTCCTATTCCTCCTATTAAGGCAGCCAAGTGCACATTTTTCTGCATTGCTGTCTTCCTGGCTAACTTTTGCCCACTTATTGAACCTATATGTCTATATCCCATTACAGACCTCTCCTTCTCCTCTTGACAACTTGGTTTCCCATCTATAATAAAACCACAGAACTACAGATTCAGGAAATCTGAAACAAAATTGCTGTAGAAAGTCAGGTCTGGCAGTATCTGTGGAGAGAAAGCAGAATTAACGTTTCAGGTCCAGTGACCCTTCCTCAGGACCTCCTTCACTGGACCCGAAACATTAATTCTGCTTTCTCTCCACAGATGATGCCAGACCTGCTGAGTTTCTCCAACAATTTCTGTTTTTGGTTTCCCATCTATCTTGGTGTCACTAGGACACTTGCATAACACACATGTATGCATGAAAGAGTTCACAGTTCAAAGGTTAATCTTCCCTTGGGAATAATAATCCACATCACAGGATGAAAAACACAGCAGCAAAAACTGATCTCAGTTTACATGTGGCAAAGAATATAATTCAGTCCAGCAGAAGGTTATTTTTTATATTAGAGGGAAGCAACTTCAGCTGAAATATACCATTCCTGCAGCCACTGACTTGCAGCAAAGTACAGTTCTATTTAGCAGTGCCTGGGAAAACAAAATAAGAAAAAAAACTACACTGTTTCAGGAAACAACCGTTGAAGTATGAGAGAGAGAGGAAATCAGAAAGATAAAATGTCACTTAAAGACCCAAACCAGGCCTGCTTAAACGTGCAGTTTCCACAATTAACAAAGCCCAGCATCTCCTCCTGTTATGAATTGGGCTGTTTGCCTATGAAAGTTTGTCCATGTTAACCGTGGCTTATGTATTTGCTGTCAGGAAACACCAGGAGCCACCAGCACCTCAAAGAAAACCAGCAGCTCCACCACAATGTTCAAACTTGAATGGCTTGTGATTATGAAAGATTCTAACCAGTCACCTTGACTTTATGCTGATTAAAGCTTTACATTTATGTAACACATTTCATGACTGCAGGGCAATGCAACTGCGTCACAACTTAAGTACCTTTAATATGTAGTTGCTGCTGAAATACAAGACTGGGGCTACAAAATTCCCATAAAAAGCATTGTGAAAAGTGACCGGACAGTTTTATTTATAAAATGTTGATGGAGGGGAAGATATTTGTTAAGGCATCAGGAAACACCACCCTGCTCTTCTAAACATTGCCATCAAAATCTTGACATCCACCCAATGAAGAAGGGGCTTCAAATGACCCTTTCAATAGTAATGCACCGCTTCCTCAGCGCTGACCCTCCAACAGTATGGCACTCTCAGTGTAGACCTTGACCCTCCAACAGTATGGCACTCTCAGTGTAGAACCTGACCCTCCAACAGTATGGTACTCTCAGTGTAGACCCTGAGCCTCCAACAGCACTGTATACCTGCAGTACTAACACCACTCACAGTGTGGTGATCTCTCAGAAATACAGTGTAGTGGTCCTTCAATACTGACCCTCAAACAGTACAGTTCTCTCTTTGTACCACACTGGGAATGTCATTGTAGATTTTTTGCTCCATTCTCTGAAGTTTAGGTGATAGTCATAGAGTCACAGAAATACACACCATGGAAACAGACCCTTCGGTCCTACTCACCCATGCTGACCAGATATCTTAAATTAATCTAGTCCCATTTGCCAGCATTTGGCCCATATCTCTCTAAACCCTTCCTATTCATGTACCCATCCAGATGCCTTTTAAATGTTGTAATTGTACCAACCTCCACCACTTCCTCTTGCAGCTCAATCCATACACGCACCACCCTCTGCAAGAATGTTGTCCGTTAAATCCCTTTTAGACCTTTCCCCTCTCACCTTAAACCTATGCTGTCTAGTTTTGGACTTGCCCACCCTGGGGCAAACATCATGTCTATTCACCCTATCCATGCCCCTCATGATTTGATAAACCTCTAAGTTCACCCCTCAGCCTGCAATGCTCCAGGGAAAATAGCCCCAGCCTATTCGGCCTCTCCCTATAGCTCAAACCCTCCAACTCTGGCAACATCCTTGTAAATCTTTTCTGAACCCTTTCAAGTTTCATAATATCCTTCCAATAGCAGAGCGACCAGAATTATATGCAGTATTCCAAAAGTGGCCTAACCAATGTCCTGTACAGCCACAACATGACCTCCCAACTGCTATACTCAATGCACTGACCAATAAAGGCAAGCATACAAAAATCTTTTTCATTATCCTGTCTACCTGCGACTCCACTTTCAAGGAATTATGAACTTGCACTTCAAGGTCCCTTTGTTCAGCAACACTCCCCAGGACTTTACCATTAAGTGTATAAATCCTGTCCTGATCTGCCTTTCCAAAATGTGGAACCTCGCATTTATCTAAATTAAACTCCAAATGCCATTCCTTGGTCCATTGGCCCATCTGATCAAGGTCCCGTTGTACTCTGTGGTGACCTTTTTTGCTGTCCACTAAACCTCCAATTTTGGTGTCATTGGCAAACTTACTAACCATATCTCCTATGTTCACATCCAAATCATTCATGTAAATGACAAAAAGCAGTGGACTCAGCACTGATCCTTGTGGCACACCATTGGTCACAGGCCTCCAGTCTGAAAACAAGACTCCATCACCACCCTATGTCTTCTACCTTTGAGCCAGTTCTGTATGCAAATGGCTAGTTCTCCCCATATTCCATGTGATCTAACCTTGCTAACCAGTCTAACATGAGGAACCTTGTCGAACGCCTTATTGAAGTCCATATGGATCATGTCTACTGCTCTGCCCTCATCAAGTTATGAGACACGATTTCCCATGCACAAAACCAAATCAGTCCTTGCCTTTCCAAACACATGTAAATCCTGTCCCTCAGGATTCCCTTCAACAACTTGCCCACCACCAATATCAGGCTCACCAGACTATAGTTCCCTGGCTTTTCCTTACCACCGTTCTTAAATGTTGGCACAACATTAGCCAACCTTCAATCTTCTGGCACCCCACCTGTGGCTAGCAATTGCCCAGCAATCTTCTCCCTAGCTTCCAATAGAGTTCTAGGGTACACCTGATCAGGTCCCAGGAATTTATCCACCTTTACCTGTTTTAAGACGTTCAGCACCTCTGTAATGTCAACATTTTTCAAAATGTTTCTATTTATTTCCCCATGTTCTCTATCTTCCATATCCTTCTCCACAGTAAACAATTGAGGTAAGATACTCATTTAACATCTCCCCCATCTCCTGTGGTTCCAGATATAGGTGGCCTTGTCGATCTTTAAGGGACCCCATTCTCTCCCTAGTTACCCTTTTGTCCTTAATGTGTTTGTAAAATCCTCTGGATTCTCCTTAACCCTATTTGCCAAAGCTATCTCATGTCCCCTTTTTGCCCTCCTGATTTCCCTCTTAAGTATACTCCTACTGCCTTTATATCCTTCTAGGGATTGACTCGATCTCTACCGTCTATACCTGACATGTGCTTCCTTCTTATTCTTGACCAAAACCTCAATTTCTCTAGTCATCCAGCATTCCCTACACCTACCAGCCTTGCCCTCACCCTCACAGGAACATAGTGTCTCTGGGCTCTCGTTATCTCAGTTTTGAAGGCTTCCCATTTTACAGCCGTCCCTTTACCTGCAAACATCCGGGTCCAATCAACTTTTGAAAGTTCTTGTCTAATACTGTCAAAACTGGCCTTCCTCCAATTAAGAACTTCAACTTTCAGATCTGGTCTATCCCTTTCCATCACTATTTTAAAATTAATACAATTATGGTCACTGTGCTCAAAGTGCTCCCCCACTGGCACCTTGGTCACCTGCCCTGCCTTATTTCCCAAGAATATGTCAAGTTTTGCACCTTCTGTTGTCAGTACATCCACGTGGTGCATAAGAAACTTTTCTTGTACACACTTAATAAATTCCTCTCCATTCAAGCCCTTAATACTATGGCAGTTCCAGTCTACGTTTGGAAAGTTAAAATTCCCTACCATAACCACCCTATTATTCTTACAGATGACTGAGATCTCCTTACAAATTTGTTTCACAATTTCCCACTGACTGTTGGGAGGGTCTACAGTACAATCCCAATAAGGTGATCATCCCTTTCTTATTTCTCAGTTCCACCCAAGTAACTTCCCTGGATGTATTCCCAGGAATATCCTCCCTAAGTACAAGCATAATGATATCGCGAATCAAAAACACCACTCCACCTCCTCTCTTGCCCCCCCTTTCTATCATTCCTATAGCGTCTATAGCCTGTCCTGTCCATCCCTGAGTAACATCTCTGTAATTGTTATGACATCCCAGTCTCATGTTCCTCCATGCCCTGAGTTCATCTGCCTTACCTGTTTAGGCCTCTTGCATTGAAATAAATACACTTTAATTTATCAGTCCTACCTTGTTCTCTGCTTTGCTCCTGCCTGCCCTGACTATTTGACTTACTCCTTTTCCCTACTTTATCAATGTCAGACTGATCTCTTTCCTCACTATCTCCCTGGCTCCCAACCCCTCCCCTTTACTAGTTTAAATCCTCCCAAGCATCTCTAGCAAAATCTTCCTGACAGTATATTAGGCCCTTCAAATCAGGTGAAATCCGTCCTTCTTATACAGGTAATTTCTATCCCAGAAGAGATTCTAATGATCCAAAAATGTGGATCCTTCTCCCCTGCACCAGCTCCTCAGCCAAGCATTCATCTGCTCCATCCTATTCCTACCCTCAATAGCTTGTGGCACCGGGAGTAATCCAGATATTACTACCTTCGAGGACCTATATTTTGAATTCCTGCCTAACCTTCCACATTCTTTCCTCAGATTCTTGTCCTTTTCTTTACCTGTCGTTAGTTCCAATGTATCTGACGACTTCCAAGACATCCTTGATCCTGGCACCAGGGAGGCAACACACCATTCTGATGTCTCACTGTCGGCCACAGAAAGGTCTGTCTGTGTCTCTGACGAGAGAGTTCCCCATCACAACTGATCACTTGGAACCTGGCGTACACCTCATGACATTAGAGCCAATCTCAGCAGCAGAAATCTGGCTGTCAGTGCTACATTCCCCTGAGAGTCCCTCACTCCCTACATTTTCCAAAACAGCAAACCCGTTTTATTCATAGAAGTTCACAGAATCCCTGCAGTGTAGAAACAGGCCCTTCAACCCAGCAAGTCCACACCGACCCTCAGAACATCCCACCCAAACCCATCCCCCTATAACCCACCTAATCTACACATCCCTGACCACTATGGGCAATTTAGCATGGCCAATCCACCTAGCCTGCACATCTTTGGACTGTGGGAGGAAACTGGAGCACCCGAAGGAAACCCACTCAGACACGGGGAGAATGTGCAAACTCCACACAGACAGTTGCCGGAGGGTGGAATTGAACGCGGGTCCCTGGCGCTGTGAGGCAGCAGTGGTAACCACTGAGTCACCGTGCCACCTGTTTTAGATGGGGCCAGCCACAGGAGACTCCTGTGTTACCGCTTAACACACTCACATGATTTACCTTACCCAATACTATCCAGAAATACACATCCAGATAAACAACTAATGGCACCAATGCAAACTGGTAGTTAAACCATTAAAGGATTCAGACATACTCATAGACACAAAACATGTTTCTACAACTCAAAATATTGCAATGAAATACAAATCAAAATACACCCAAATAGACTAAGTGGTAACACATTAAAGACAGATGAGGATGAATTTCATCTCTCAGAAGGTAGTGAATCTGTGGAATTCTTTACCTCAGGTGTCTTTTGTGTCTGGATCATGAAGTCTGTTCAAGGCTGAGAAAGGTAGATTTTTAATCACTAAGGGAATGCTATGGTGAAAAGACAGGAAAGTGGGGTGTAGAATTAACAAATCAGCCATGTTCTCATTGAATAGCAGAGCAGCCTCAAAGGGCGGAATGGATTGCATCTGCTCTTATGTCTTATACTCTGAGGGAATGCTGCACCGTCAGAGGGTCAGTGTTGAGGGAGCGTCGCACTGTCAGAGG
>NW_025974889.1:0-4819 GCF_021869965.1 Rhincodon typus
CCAGCTCTACACCTTGTTATCTCCTTACCTGGTCTGCCCGACATGTGATTTAAGACCCACAGCAATGACTCTTAACTACTGTCTGGGATGGGCTATAAATGCTGGCCTAGCCAGCAACGCCCTCACCCTGTGAATGAATTTAAAAATATACACATTCTATTGAGACTGAAGCAGAGTTTGGAGGCTACTCCCTGGTACAGTACTGAGGGAGTGCTCCACCACTGGAGGTCCTGTCTGCCCTGTCCTTTAGATGTAAAAAAATCCCATGGATTTGCTTCACAGAACAGTTTCCCCACTGTCCTAAACAATGTTTATCTCTCAGCATACATCACTAAAGATAATTAGGCAGTCATTTACCCCATTTCTGTGTAAATTATCTGCCACATTTCACTGTGTTACTGCAGTGAGTTCAGTTCAAATTTACTAAATTGGACGTGAAACATTTTGGGATGACCTGCAGTTGTGAAGGTTGCTATATAAATGCAAATACTTTCCTTACTGTCACACATTGTAATTCAAACTCATTACTTCCAAGTGGTGACATTATTTTGCTCTCTCCAACTGTTCTGTCAGCATGAGACATTGTGCCAAGTATCATCATTATAGAATGCTTTTTAACACTGTTAGCTCTCACACTGCTATCATTGATATCCATGTCCTCGCCTGCTGAACCATTGAAATTGTGCTGAGTTATCCTCAATGTACTGATGCCTCATCACATTTCATAAATAAAACGTCTTCAGCTGAATTTTGTTTGCAAGTGCCTCGCTGATCATTTCCAATTTGTGAACTATATGGTAGGAAATGAGCAAAAGTGAGCAAAAACATGCATTTGTATCTTTTTCTCTTTTTTTATATCCAGAAATGCTCTTACACACAACTGAATGTGTTTTTTTTTCCCATTACCAAATCACCCATGTTATTCTTTCATCTATTAACCACTACCAGTAAATCACCTGTGTATTCCAATTGATGACATGTAATTGTATAGCACATTGCACAAAGCATTTTACAGCCAAACAAGTACTTTCTTAGAATGTACTTACTGTTGAAATGGCAGAGATATAGCAACCGATCTGTGCAACTCCGGGGCAATTAGGGATGGGAAATAATAGAAATACCCACGTCCCAAAAGTATGATTTCAGCGCAGTGGAGATCTTACAAACAACAATACAATAATGAGCAAAGAACCTGTTTTTTGTAAATGAAGTTGATTGGAGTTTATATTTTGGACAGGGCTCTGGGGAATTACTCCCCTTTTCCTCTCTGAAATGGTGCCTTTGTGTTTTTAATATTCAGCTGAGGATGTTTAAGGTCCCAACCAAAACCGTCAGCGTAGCTCTGAAATATCACTGTGAACCGAAATATTAGGCTCAAGTCTCTAAAATGTAGTTTGAACCCATGGCCCTCACTCTGAGGTGTTATCACCCCACTAATACACAGTTTAATTAAAGGAACAATATGTAGCCCTGCTGTTGGGGGTGACAGTGGGGGGTAAGGGGTAGGGGGCAGTTAGTTAACTTGGTTGACTGGCTGGTTGATTTGTGATGCAGAATAACACCAAAGGTGGAGGTTCAATTCCTGCACTGGCTGAGGTCACTGTGAAGGACCCTCCTTCTTAACCTCTCCCCTCACTTAAGACACAGTCACCCTCAGGTTAAACCATCACCAGTTGTCACTGTCTAATGGAAAATCAGTCCAATGGTCTGTAGGACTGTGGTGACTATACATTATATCTTACCATCTTCAAAGTCTTTCTTTGGAGCGACAGAAGCTGAGCGGTGACCTTATAGAAGTTTATAAAATCATTCGGAGCATGAATAGGGTGAAGGGCCAAGGTCTTTTCCCCAGGGTAGGGGAGTCAAAACTAGAGGGCCGTAGGTTTAAAGTGAGAGAGGAGCGATTTTAAAGGGGTCTGAGGGGAAACTTTTTTACAGAGAGGATGGTGCATGTATGGAATGAGCTGCCAGAGGAAGTGGTGGAGTCTGGTACAATTACAACATTTAAAAGCCATCTGGATGGTTATATGAATAGGAAGGGTTTAGAGGGATGTGGGCCAAATGCTGGCAAATGGCACTAGGCTAGTTGAGGATATCTGGTCGGCATGGACGAATTGGGCCGAAGGGTCTGTTTCCATGCTGTATATCTCTATGACTTGGCCATTTAGACATAAGTTGATTCTTGTCACAAAATTTGTACTGATACCAGAGAACAATACAGCTTGGTACAGACTTGTCTGTGAACATTGGCAGTACAAAATACCACAGATGATTTGGTGATAGAAGACAAATTCAGTTGTGTGTAAGGGCACTTCCGGATATAATAGAAAAGTTTAAAAAAGAGGTTGAATAATCAACTTCTTGTGACACAGTGATAGTGTCCATATCTCTGAGTCAGAAGACCCAGGTTCAAATCCCCTGCTTGAGAGGTGTGTACCTGAAAACAGGTTAACCAGAAAATATCTGATGCACAATTCTATGTCATTGCATTGAATAAAACACCGTCCTTCTATGTTGTGAGCAAGCTTCCATAATAGTGCTTCTGGTTTTAGCTTCTTGTGCTGTAGCGGTAGTGTCCCTACCTCTGAGAGTGCAGGTCAGGTTTGGGTCGCACCTGCTGCAGAGTTGTGTCACAACATCTCTGGACAGGCTTGATTAAAAATTACTGAAAAATAATTAGCTCTCAGGTTGTGGAATTTTATTTTTGTAAACCTCACTGCCTCCTGCTTCACTCTCCTCTCTTTAAGGACACTCTTCAAAACTTACCTCTTTGACTGATATTTTAGTCACATTTCTTAATATCTCCTTGTGTGGGCCAGTCAAATTTTGTTTGATAGTCACTCTAGTGAAGCACTTTGGGATCTTTCACGATGTTAAGGATACCATATAAATGTAAATTGCCATTGTACTGAGTATATTTTCTGTCATTCAAACATTTTAGAAAGAAATTTGTTTGAGGGTTTTAAATTGGTTTTCTTTTCTTTGTAATATTTGTGTGTCAGTGCTATTTCGTCCAAACTCAAATTACATTTACCGAGTGAATCATCTTTTGAATTGCAAACATAGCATCCATTCTACACTGACACCGTCCCATAAACATTCATGAAGAAAATAACCACTTTATTTTTTTTAATGGTGTTGGGTGAGGGTACAGTATCAGATGGCGGAGTTGAAAATGGTCTATTCATATTCAAATATTACTGTGGGACTATATCTGCCCACTGGAATCATTGAAACAGACAAGTAAGACCTCTATTTAAAACTTCATTCAATAGGAAGACAATCAATCATAGTATTGTGGATTAGATACATCTTAAAGGCGGCCATTCAGCCTGCAATGTCTGTGCAAGCTTCCTGCAAAAGCGGCTCAGTTAGTCTAGTGCCATTCCTTTTCCTTATAGATCTGCAATTTTCTCTTCCAATGCTTATCCAATTGTCTTTTCGAGACATCTGCCTCCACCTCAACATCAATCGGTGAATTCCAGATCCTGAGCAATCATTGTCTAAAACTACTTCCCTCGATCATTTTACCAGTGATTGACGCTCAGTTTAAATTGGATTCCTCTCTTCTCAAGCCTTCCGTAGAAACATATTTTCTCTATCAACTCACTCTAGACTGCGTTTGGTTTTGAGCCATTAAATTTGTTCTCAAAAGAAAACAATCCCAGCTTCAACAACCTGTTGATGGAAATCCCTCAGTGGGGCACTCCTTCAGTACTGCACTGAAATTCCATGTGAAGTACACGGAACACCCTTAATCTCCTCCGGTTTGAGTGGTTAGAACACAAAGGCTGATATGTTGGTGGAAATACACTCAGTAGTAGCCTTCAAAATGCATAAATACACAAAGTTAAAACAAGAACAATGCAGGAATACAGGGCTGAGCTGGTGAGTGAAACCAATTGGAAAAATATGGAGCTGAAACAGAAATTATTGGAGAAATGCAGCAGGTTTGGCAGCATCTGTGGAGAGATGGAGAGAAAGCAGAGCTAATGTTTCTCATCCATAAAGTCATAGAGTCAAAGAATCATACAGCACTGAAACAGACCCTTTGGCCCAACCAGTCCATGCTGACCATAATTGCAAACTAACCTAGTCCCACCTGCCTGCTCCTGGCCTATATCTCTCCAAATATTTCCATTTCATGTACTTATCCAAATGTCTTTTAAATGTTCTAACTGGACCCACATCCACCACTTCCTCAGGAAGTTCATTCCACATGCAAACGACCGTCTAAGTAAATAATTTGCCCCTCATGTCTTTTTAAAATCTTTCTCTTCTCACCTTAAAAATAGTGACGCTTTTTCATAAAGAAAAGCTGATGCAAACTGCGTGGGCTAAACAGATACTTTCGGAAGTGTCTTATTATTGGCTTGTGTGCTTCTCCCCAAACCTTCTGACACAGGAGTGAAAATGAACTTTCCCTAACACCCTCTCCTTTGATTCAGAAGCTTCTTTCATTCAAGACTACCTACAGAACTTGAGCTCAGCAAAATCCAGACTGCACATAAACCAAATAATTAAGAGCAACACTAGTCCATTCTGCTCCTTGACCTGTTCTGCCAGTCCACAAGATCTCCACATTCCACATCTCCTGTGAGATATGATTCTAGATTTGGGCAACACTTGCTAAATGATCTTGAGTGCGCTAACAGCTACACAAACCACCAATTTAGGATTAAAAAAAAACTCCACATCCGCACCCAAACCAAAAACCTTTCAACCCCTTTCTTCTCAATAATCTATCCACCTTTAACGTATTTAAGGACTCTGTTTCTAGCATGTTTTGAAAAAGGTGTTTCAAAAACACATATTCTTC
>NW_025974889.1:4829-8240 GCF_021869965.1 Rhincodon typus
TCCAGGGATGAAGTTAAGATGATTGATTTGAGAAATTAGGGCTGTTCTGTTCGGAGAGAAGAAGTCTGAGAGGAGAATCAATAGAAGTTTTCACAGTCATGAGAGTTCTCCATGGAGTAGATGGGGAGAAGCTGTTCCTGCTCTAAATGGGGCAAGTACAAAAGGGCACAGATTTAAAATGATCAGCCAAAGTGGGGAAGATGTTTTTCAGTCACCGAGGAATGAGGGTTTGGAGTGCATTGCCTGGAAATGTGGAGGAACCAGAAATTTCTGAAGAAGGGTCTAGACCCGAAACATCAGCTTTCCTGCTCCTCTGATGCTGCTTGGCCTGCTGTGTTCATCCAGCTCTACACCTTGTTATCTCAGACTCTCCAGCATCGGCAGTTCCTACTATCTCTGGTCTCCTTCTGTGTTGTGAAACGTCTGTGATTCTGTGATTCACTGGTGTAGGAACAAGCTGTTGCACTTGACAACTTGTGTAGACTGCATGAGCAGTGCAGCATGAGTTATAATTGAGAATTCTTTATTTAACAACCTATTGCTGGATAATTTTATGTGCCTGTTATTTGATTTGTGATTTTCATTACATCTTTTACCTGCTAATTAGAACAAAATTAGACTTTGTTGTTACCTCTTACATGGACCATAAATCAGATACAAGTTAATTCTTGTCCCTCACATATTTTGATGGTCTCTAGGGAGTTTCACTCTCCCAGGAGCAAGTTATTTTTAATAATTTTCCCAAGTGAAGTTCTGGTAAGACATGCCAACATTAGGATGATCAAAGAATCTTTGTCAAATGCAATTTAAATGTTGTTCCTACTGTATTAAAGCAATACAATTAATCAATTTTAAATGAAATAAAAATTATTTTAAATATTGCAGGATACAGTTTTTGCTTTGGGTGCAAATTATTCTTGAAATCATTGTTAGTTTTTCAAAGTGAAAAAAACGGAACAGATTTCTGTTCAAACAATTTGCACAATTATCATTGTGAAGTCTTAAATAAACGAGCATAACGTTGTTTTCTGTACATTAAAAATTACTCTTCGATGTATATAAGTATGGTATATGCTTTACATCAAAACATACAAACTTGGATCAAGTGTAGGCCATTTGGCCCTTCGAACCCACTCTGCCATTCAATATGATCATGGCTGATCCACCAACTCAATGCCGTATTCCTGTCTTCTCCCCACGTCCCTTGAAGCCTTTAAAATCAATAAAATGTATTTGTCTCTGCCTTGAATAAATTCAGTGACTTGGCTTCTGAAATCTTCTGTGGCAGAGAATTCCATAGGTTCCCTCCCCTCTGAGTGAAGAAGCGTTCCTTTGGGGACATCCTGGTCCACTTATTCTTCACTCCCACCACCTCCCCACAGCCCCATGGGAACTTCCTGTGCAATCGCAGAAGGTGTAAGACCTGCCCAGTTACCTCCTCCCTCCTCACCATCTGAGGCCAGGTGAAAAAGCAATTTACCTGTACTTTACTTAAACTAATCTACTGTAATTTCTCTGGCAACTTTCAGTTTTTGTTTCAGATTTCCAGCATTTTTGTTTTGTTTTACCACTTGTTGTTGTCTTTAATTATTGGCCATGAGGTGTTCACTTCATATGCAACATTAATATTGAGGCTGACAAGAGGACTTTGGGGATCAAAGGACAGGATTGGGGATGCCTGACCGGTCACCCGGTCCACGTCTCAGGCAGACTACATGGGTTCTGTGCACCTTCAATATCCACATCCCCCAACCGAGTAATCATTGTCCACCCACACCCACCCTACTAAGCCTCTGCCCTGTTCCTCCCCACTTCTCCTCAGGATGGTCTGTCTAATGCTGACTTCGTCATCAGGTCTCCTAAACCTCTTCCTCACTACCCTTCCTGCTTATCGACTCCAAAAAGTTACTCCCATCCTCACCCAAGACCCCCTACCACCCTGGTCTGATGGACTCTGGCACAGAGGCTCGTGGGAATGATTGCAGTCCCAGGAATGGTCACTGGCTCCCAGTGGAATTGCTGGGACTAAAGAGTTGTCAATCCAGCAGATTTGTCAGCCGCCTTCTCTGAGGTAGGACTTTCTGCCAAGTTTTTAATTCACTCATGGGATGTGGGTATTGCCAGCTGGGACAGCAATTTTTGCCCGTCCCTAGTTGCCCTTGAGAAGGTCGAGGTGAGCTGCCTTCTTGAACCGCTGCAGTCCATGTGCTGTAGATTGACTCATAATAACCTCAGGGAAGCAATTCATAGAACATAGAGCATAGAACATTACAGCGTAGTACAGGCCCTTCGGCCCTCGATGTTGCGCCGACCTGTGAAACCAATCTGAAGCCCATCGAACCTACACTATTCCATTATCATCCATATGTTTATCCAATGACCATTTAAATGCCCTTAAAGTTGGCGAGTCTACTACTGTTGCAGGCAGGGCATTCCACGCCCTTACTACTCTCTGAGTAAAGAACCTACCTCTGACATCTGTCCTATATCTATCACCCCTCAATTTAAAGCCATGTCCCCTCGTGCTAGCCATCACCATCCGAGGAAAAAGGCTCCCACTGTCCACCCTATCTAATCCTCTGATCATCTTGTATGTCTCTATTAAGTCACCTCTTAACCTTCTTCTCTCTAACGAAAACAGCCTCAAAACCCTCAGCCTTTCCTCATAAGACCTTCCGTCCATATCAGGCAACATCCTGGTAAATCTCCTCTGCATCCTTTCCAATGCTTCCACATCCTTCCTATAATGCGGTGACCAGAACTGTACGCAATACTCCAAGTGTGGCTGCACCAGAGTTTTGTACAGCTGCAACATGACCTCATGGCTCCGAAACTCAATCCCTCTACCAACAAAACCTAACACAGCGTACACATTCTTAACAACCCTATCAACCTGGATGGCAACTTTCAGGGATCTATGCACATGGACACCGAGATCTCTCTGCTCATCCACACTACCAAGAATCTTACCATTAGCCCAGTACTCTGTATTCCTGTTATTCTTTCCAAAGTGAATCACCTCACACATTTCCGCATTAAACTCCATTTGCCACCTCTCAGCCCAGCTCTGCAGCTTATCTATGTCCCTCTGTAACCTGCAACATCCTGCCGCACTATCCACAACTCCACTGACTTTAGTGTCATCCGCAAATTTACTAACCCATCCTTCTACGCCCTCATCCAGGTCATTTATAAAAATGACAAACAGCAGTGGCCCCAAAACAGATCCTTGAGGTACAACACTAGTAACTGAACTCCAGGATGAACATTTCCCATCAACCACCACCCTCTGTCTTCTTACAGCTAGCCAATTTCTGATCCAAACCGCTAAATCACCCTCAATCCCATGCCTCCGTATTTTCTGCAATAGCCTACCATGGGGAACCTTATCAAACGCTTTACTGAAATCCA
>NW_025974890.1:0-8239 GCF_021869965.1 Rhincodon typus
GGCCTAGACCCTTCATCAGATGAAGGGTCTAGGCCCGAAACGTCAGCCTCTCTGCTCCTATGATGCTGCTTGGCCTGCTGTGTTCATCCAGCCCTGCACCTTGTTGTCCCATATTATCCCCATATGTCTTGATTGTGATGGGGCAGTGATAGTGTCACTAAACTAGTAGTCAGGAGTCCCAGACTAATGCTCTGGGACATGGGCTTGATTCCTGACACAGTATGTAGATAGACCAACACAAGAAGAGGCCACTTTAGATTTGGTGCTTGGCAATGAACCGGGCCAAGTGTTAGACCTGTTGGTAGGAGAGCATTTTGGCGGTAGCGATCATAACTCTGTTACTTTTACAATAGTCATGGAAAAGGATAGGTACATACAGCAGGGTAAGGTTTATAATTGGGGGAAGGGTAATTACAATTCTGTTAGGCAAGAACTGGGTAACATAAATTGGGAACAGATGCTGTCAGGGAAGAGCACTATTGAAATGTGGAGATTGTTTAAGGAATGCATACTGCGTGTGCTCGATATGTTTGTCCCTAGCAGGCAGGGAAGATGCGGTCGAGTGAGGGAGCCATGGTTCTCAAGAAAGGTGGTTAAGAGGAAGAAGGAGGCTTATGTAAGGTTTAGGAAACAAGGAACGGAAAAGGCTCTAGAGGGATACAAGTTAGCCAGGAAGGAGCTGAAGAAAGGGCTTAGGAGAGCTATAAGGGGGCATGAGAAAACCTTGGCAGATAGGATCAAGGAAAACTCCAAGGCTTTTTAAACATACGTGAGGAATAAGAGAATGACCAGAGAAAGGGTAGGGCCGATCAAGGATTGTAAAGGGAATTTGTGCACGGAGCCAAAAGAGATAGAAGAGGTCCTTAATGAATACTTTTCTTCGGTTGTCACAACTGAGAGGAACCTAGTTGTAGGTGAGGACAGTGTGAAACAGGCTGATAGGCTAGAGAAGGTAAATGTCAGTAAGGAAGATGTGCTAGGAATTTTGAGGAAGTTGAAGATCGATAAGTCCCCCTGGCCTGATGGGATTTATCCAAGGATTCTATGAGAAGCGAGGGAAGAGATCGTAGGGGCTTTGGCAATGATCTTTTCGTCCTCACTGTCCATGGGTATAGTGCCGGAAGATTGGAGAGAGGCAAAGGTCATTCCCTTGTTCAAAAAATGGAATAAGGATAACCCCAGAAATTACAGGCCAGTTAGTCTTACGTCAGTGGTGGGCAAATTATGGTGTACCACAAGGATCTGTTCTGGGTCCTCTTCTATTTGTGATTTTTGTAATGGAAGGGTGGATTAGTAAGTTTGCAGATGATACGAAGGTGGGTCACGTTGTGGACAGTGCGGAGGGCTGTTCTAGGTTACAAATGGACATTGATAGGATGCAGAGCTGGGCTGAGAAGTGGCAGGTAGAGTTTAACCCTGAAAAGTGTGAGGTGATTCATTTTGGAAGGACAAACTTGAAAGCAGAATACAGAGTTAACGGAAAGATTCTTTGCAGTGTGGAGGAGCAGAGGGATCTTGGGGTTCATGTTCACAGTTTCTTGAAAGCTGCCACCCAGGTGGATAGAGTTGTTAAGAAGGTGTATGGTGTGTTAGCTTTCATTAATAGAGGGATTGAGTTCAAGAGCCGTGAAGTTATGCTCCAGCTATACAAAAGCCTGGTTCGGCCACATCTGGAGTATTGTGTCCAGTTCTGGTCGCCTCATTACAGGAAAGATGTGGAAGCATTGGAAAAGGTGCAGAGGAGATTTACCAGGATGTTGCCTGGAAGGGATGGAAGGTCTTAGGAGGAAAGGTTGAGAGAGCTAGAGCTTTTCTCTTTCGAACGATGAAGGATGAGAGGTGACTTGATAGAGGTGTACAAAATGATCAGAGGTATAGATAGAGTAGACAGCCAGAGACATTTTCCTAGGGTGGAGGTAGCTATTACGAGGGGGCATAGTTTTAAAGTGAGTGGAGGTAGATATAGGGGAGACGTCAGAGGTAGGTTCTTTACTCAGAGAGTGGTCGGGGCATGGAATGCATTGCCAGAGAGGGTAGTAGAGTCAGCTTCATTAGGGGCATTTAAGCAGCTATTAGATAGGCATATGGATGATAGTAAAAGGTAGGGGTGGAGGTTAGATAGACCTTAGGATTAGGGCAAAAGTTCGGCACAACATCGTGGGCTGAAGGGCCTGTACTGTTCTATGTTCTATGTTCTATCACCTCTCATTCCCCTAAATTCCAGAGAATCTCTCCGGAATCTCTCAAGAATCAGTCTGGTGAACATTCACTCTACTCCCTCTATTGCAAGTTTATCCTACCTTCACTGCACTCCCTCTATCACAAGTATATCCTTCCTTAGACAAGAGAATCAGAACAGCACACACTATCTCAATGCAGTTTTACCATGGTTCTATACAATTGGGGCAAAACTCCTTTCTTCCTGTATTCAAATCCTTTTGCGATAATACCTAACATACTACTTGCCTTCTGAATTTATTGTTGCACTGAATGCCAGCTTTCTTCGACTTTTAACAAGGTCTCCTAAGGCCTTTTGGACATCCACATTCTCCATTCATTCATTTCTCTGTTTTCTCTCTCTCTCTCTCTCTCTCTCTCTCTCCCCTTTCTTAAACAAGGGGGTTACATTTATAACTTTCCAATCTGTAGGCATTATTGCAGAAGATAGAAGCGTGGTCACCAATGCATTCACTATCTCTGCTGCCATCTCTTCCAACTGTCTAGAAAGCTCAATATATTAATGTTGTTCCAATATTTTTTAAAATCTATTTTTTTCTGCACCTTTACTAAACTATTCTTCACTATAGAATAATGACCCATTTGCATGAAATTCAACATATTCAGTAATGTTAGGTGCCCATTGACTTGACAGAACCTTGTTGAGACGGTGGAGGTTTCATATGATGACTGGAGAGTCATAGAGAGGCTGCCTCTACCAAAGACGTCCTGCCATTAGACAGGGGCAGAGGATAATGACTCTCTGGGGCAGAAACCCAACCCAATGACAGCTGTCGGCCAATCAGACGCACTCAAAAATGCCATGGAGGAGAGCATGGCTGCTGCGTGATTAATTGTCACCCCATCTACTCTCTTCAGGGGGCAGCATAGTGGCACAATGGTTAGCACTGCTGCCTCATAGCACCAGGGACCTGGGTTCGACTCCAGCCTTGGGTGACTGTCTGTGTGGAGTTTGCACATCCTCTCCGTGTCTATCCAGGTTTCCTCTGGGTGCTCCAGTTTTCTCCGACAGTCCAAAGTTGTTAGGCAGATTGGCTATGCTAAATTGCCCACAGTGTCCAGGGCGGGATGCTCTTCGGAGCGTCAGTGCGGACTCGATGGGCCGAATAGCTTGCTTGCACACTGTAGGGATTCTATGATTCAACATTCACTCCCTTCACCACCAATACTCAGTAGCAGTGCTATGTACTATGCTCCAGAAATATTGCAATAACTCACTAAGGCTCCTTCAACAACATGTTTCAAACCACGACCTCTAGCACCTAGGAGGACAACGGCAAGAGAGGCACGGGAACGCTCCAACCTGCAGGTACCCCTCCAACCTATACACCACCCTGACCTGGGACTATGTTGCTCTTCCTTCACTGTCGCTGGATGAAAATCCTGGAATTCTCTCCCTAACCACACTTTGGGTGTACCTACATGCCTAGGGCTGCAGCAAGTCAAGAAGGCAACTCATCAACACTTTCTCTGGGCCAATCAGAGATAGGCATTGATTATTAGTGCAGTCAGCGACAACACAGGCCATGAACAACTAAAAAGAGGAAAGAAAAATCCCAGAGTCGCAGGATTGTGAAGGGTGGGGCAAGGGTGAGTGATGGATTGGGTTCTTGGGGCTGTGGAAGAGAGGAAGCTACTGGCTGTGGGTCACAGGGAGAGGGTCTGGGAGGTGGGAAGCAAGCACTCAAGTTATGGCTGAGGTTCCCAACAAGCACACCCTACCTGATGCCCAGTCCCTCGATCAGAATAGCCTTTGATTGCTGCCTCCATTGAGCTGACAAGCAACCAGCAGATGGCAACAGGTCCAGTTATTGCTGGCTTATTCCTACCATCCTGTGAACAAACAAAATATTTTAAAAAGGCAGGTTGTGACCCTATGTGAACCTTAACTGGACACTCAAGGGCCTCAGTTGACAGTATGCGGAGTAGATTAACCATTGACCTTGAACTTAATCCTGGCAGAGATGAGATTGGGCATTTAATTAGGCAGGGTGGTGCCACACTCAAATCCCACTGCCATCCCAAATCCAAGCTCACAATCATAGCAAACAAAAGAGTCCAGCCGTTAACAAAATGACTGTTGATTCACCAGAGATGCTTAAATTACTGAGTATTTTCGACATATCCTAATTTTTTTCACAAGTTCCAGCATCTACAGTACTTTTCCTCCGATCAGCTGAAAACTGGCTCCAATGACCATAGCCTTTTAGCCAACCAGAGACAGAATGTTGAATTATGAGAAGATCATGATTATTGTCCTGCGCTTTACTGACACGCGGTACCTTATTAGATAAGTTGCACTTATAAATCATTTCATTGGCAAAAGCCGAGAGCAGAATACACTGCTCCTGATGTTAATGGAACTGAAATCTGACTGGATTTTTCTCCATGTCTAATTGATTGGGTACAAAACAGCTTAATCAAAAAAAAATCTATTGCTGATTTTTTTTTAGAAAATCTTTCAAGAAACAAGGGCATCTCCGGCTGGGCTAGCACTTACTGCCCATCCCTAATTGCCCAGAGGGCAGTTAAGAGTAAACCACATTGCTATAGTTCTGGAGTCACATGTAGGACAGACCAGGTAAGGATGGCAGTTTCCGTCCCTAAAGGGCATGAGTGAACCAGATGGTCCTGGCATTCAACAATGGATTCATAGCCATCATTCAACTCTTAATTCCAGACACTTACTGAATTCAAATTGCACGATCTGCTATGGGGAGTTTGAATCCAGGTCTCCGGAACATAACCTAAATATCTGGGTTAACAGTCCTGTGATAATACCATTAGTCCATTACCTTCCTGCTATGATCAGATGTTCCTCATTGCCCACCATGTTCTTAGGGTGCGTGGTAATACAATGTACCCGATGTATAAACCCAGTGAGAAATGGTTGGTGGTGGTTTCATTGAAACAGTGCTCTCTGTACAAGTACAGGAATGATTTGGAAAGTAAGAGCCTCCAAACCTAGGCCAGAATAAGCTTTGTTTGGTTTTAAATTATTCGTCTCTAGTGGAAGCTAAGGCAGGCCTGCAACAAGAACCAACTGGTTTATTTGCAACAATTGCAATTTTCATTCAGCACAATTCAACACAAATAGATAATTAGATGGTTGAAAGCTGCCATTCAGGACTGTAGACATTATAATTTGTGCTTATTATCACCAAAAATGCTTTATTGTTCCTTCACTAGATTGTGTAATTTCTAATCTTAAAGTGTTAAGTTAATGTGTTAGAAAATGGGGGTTTTATCCTATTTAAAATTCTAGAATATTTTCATCTTATAGAAACAAAGGAGCAGTAGCAGGCCATTCAGCCCATTGGGCCTGCTTCCCCATTTAATATCAGTGCTGGAACTTCTGTTATTTGTAATTTAATTCTGAGGTTGGATGAAAATGTAGGTGGCCTGATTAGAACGTCTGCTTCAACATGAAATTTGGTGAGGTAGTAGACAGTGAGGAAGGTTGTCAAAGGTTACAGCAGGATATAGATCTGTTGGAAAGTTGGCCAACTAAATGGCAGATGGAGATTAATACAGACAAGTGTGAGGTGATGTATTTTAGGTGGTCAAATGGTCAAAGAGGAAAATATATAATAAATGGCAGTACCCTTAGCAACATGGATATACAGAAAGGTCTTGGGGTGTAAGTGACAAACACAAGTGGATAAGGTGGTAAAGAAAGCATATTTGCCTTCATTGGTTGGGGCATGAGTATGAAAGTTGGCATGCTAAGTTGCAGCTGGATAAAATTTTAGTTATGCCACATTTGGAGTATTGTGTTCAGTTCTAGTCTACTTTAAATACATTCAATGACTGAGCTTCCACAGCCCTCTGGATTAGAGAATTATTCCCCACACCTGTTCTTCCTACTAAAGTAGATAACTTTACAATATATTCCATCTGCCATGTTCTTGCCCAATCTTTAGGCCTGCTCAAATCCTCATGAAAATTCCTTCTCATCATTGCATCATTTGCAAATTTGGAGGCACTACGTTTGGTCCCACCTCCAAATACAGTGTGAACAGCTGTTGGTCCAAGTACTGGTCCTTGCAGTACCCTACTAGTCACTATCTGCTAACTTGAGAGTGACCCATTTGTTCCTGTTCTGTTTTTATCTGTTAGCCAATCATTAGTCCATGCCAAGGCATTCCCAGGGCATTTACTAGCCAAACTCTTTTGGGGGACCTTATCAAAAGCCTCTTAAAAATCCAAATACACTATATCCACTGAATCCCCTTTTTGAATTTTAGAGTCATTGAGTCATATAGATTGTTAGTAATATCTTCAAAAAAACTCCAAGTTTATCAAACGTGATTATCCTTGCACAATTTCATATTGATTGTGACTAATGAGATCAATTATCATATCCTTTATGATAGATTCTCACAATTTCCCCACCCACTAATGTAAGGCTGACACAGGTTTTTGTCCCTTGCTTCTTTCTGAAAATAATGGAATAACATTTGCAAGCTTCCAATCTACAGGAATCATTTCAGAATCTGTGGCATTTTGGAAGATAATCACCAGTGCATTGATTACCTCTGTAGCTGCCACCATCAACACACAGGCAATGTGGACTGTCATGTCCCAGAAACTCATCAATTGATTTCATTAATTTCTCCAATAAATAATAATACTAATTTCCTTCAACTCTTTATTGTCTCAGTCACATGGATTTTTAAATAAGGGAGATATCTTGGATCTTCCTCAGTGAAAACAGACCCGGCCTCCATTGTTCAGGCCTCTAAATGGTTCCACCCAGATTCTTTAGTGTTATCCTTCAATTCTTTTTGTCTTATTCATGTATTTGTTCTCAGATTAGTACACTCTATCCCTTCCTGTCACAGTCTGTTCATCGTTTCCCATATTAATATCCTTCCGTTTTACCTCGTCTACATTCTTCGATTTGCTATTTCATCCCAAGTTTTATCACAGACACCCCCACCCCCACAAACTATTTAGTTTAATATTTAGTTTAATTCTCTATTTCCTCAGTTTTGTGGCCCATGAGTATGCTGGCTGTAGCATGGCGCAAGTGGAGACTGTCTCAACAGAATTGATCCCACTTTACTCAGTACTGATGCCTGTATGCAATGAACCAGCTTCTCCCACACCAGCCTTTATGACATGCATTAACCTCTCTAATATCTTACCTATAGATAATGCAGAACTTCAATCTTTGCCCAGCCTATGTCATTGGTATCTACGTTACCACCCTCTCACAGCAAAATCCATTCAATCCCTCAGCAGATGTCCCAGACCCTGGCAGCGGACAGGAAACATGACCATCTGGACTTACCCTCTCTGTTCCATAGAAGAATCCCTCTGACTACTCTCAACGTTACTAGCACCGCATTCACTTTTGTTCCTCACGTTTGAATGCCTCCTGTACTATGGCACTATGATCAGTTAACCTATCCACACTGCAGCCCCACCTCTTATCCAAACAAGCCAAAACAAGCTCAAACCCTTTGGAAGATTGCATAGACTGAGTCACCTGTACTCCTGCCCCTCAGTCCCCTTATCTGTCTCATTCATAGTCACACTGTTCTGACCCTGAACACTGACCAGATCAGAAGAACCTACCCTAAGATGTGTGACGAGTTCCTGGTACAAAGAATGGAGGTAACTTACCCACATTGTGACACCTGTAGTTCAGTCCCCAGCTCATTAACTCCACAAGCAAAGCTTTTTGAAATTCAAACACTGATCACAGATGACAACAAGGTGCAGGGCTGGATGAACACAGCAGGCCAAGCAGCATCATAGGAGCAGAGAGGCTGACGTTTCGGGCCTAGACCCTTCATCAGAAAAGGGGGAGGGGAAGGGGGTTTTGAAATAAATAGGGAGAGAGTGGGAGGCGGATAGAAGAGGGATAGAGGAGAGGATAGGTGGAGAGGAAACAAACAGGTCGAAGAGGCGGGGATGGAGCCAGGAAAGGTGAGTGTAGGTAGGGGGTTAGGAAGGGGATAGGTCAGTCCAGGGAGGACGGACAGGTCAAGGG